>NW_022589719.1:9402677-9579449 GCF_004348235.1 Phoca vitulina | reverse complement strand
TTCTTTCTTTCTTTCTTTCTTTCTTTCTTTCTTTCTTTCTTTCTTTCCTTCCTTCCTTCCTTCCTTCCTTCCTTCCTTCCTTCCTTCCTTCCTTCCTCTCTCTCTCTCTCTCTCCCTCCCTCCCTCCCTCCCTCCTTTCCTTTTTTCCTTTTTTTCTTTGGGAGAGCTTTGGCATTACTTTAGGGTCAGCATCCAAGCTGAATGTTCAAGGAGTATTTTTACCATAATGCACAAATACCTGCTTATACCTGCTAAATGCCAGGAAATTAGTAGGTCAAAGGGAACTGAGTTTCTGCCCTTTGCCTTGATGAAATGACAATGTAGAGAGAGGAGGCTTTCAGCATTTCTTATTTAAGAGTAGATTTGGTTTCTAACCTCTACCACTGAATAAATGTGGTACAGAATATATGATCAAAGAAAATACTGAGGAAAATGAGGATATAGCAAATTTGCATATAGAAAAGTCATTATTTATCAAGAAAGAACCGTGGGGCCTTTCCTCCTAAAACTCTTTGTGCTTTAGAAGTTTAGTTTCATCCTTGACTAGGATTTCATATAGCATTGCTAAGAGAAATATTTATGTGACTTTGTTTTTCTATCTTGCCAATTAATTTGGAGGAAAGATGATCTTTTCTACCTCAAGCTTGATATATGGGAAATGAAACACTGTCATACCCCCCCCACTGGTCGATCCTTCTAAATTTCCTGTTTTTCTCACCTCTATCCTCCCAAGCCCTCAGGTTCTTTCTCAATTTAGCGGTGTTCCACACTTTCAGATTTATTATCCAGATATATGATATGATATCATATCACATTGTGACTCAAAAATACCTTTTATGGTAAGTAAAGACTAGGCTCTTTGGCCTGACCTAAGAGACCGAGTAGAATTAAACCCAAATTCTCACCCTTTAATTCATCAACTTTCAAGGATCAGTTTAAATGCTACTTCCTCCAAGAAGCATTACCCACTGGTACTCGCTGGATGTGACTACTTTTACTCTGTGAACCCTTAACAGCATTTCGAACTTCTCTTTAATGCTGTTTTAAATGAGCCATGTGCTCATTTGCTCTCTCCCACTGGATGATTGGCTCCTTTGAATGTGGGCCTTTTTACAAGTCTATATTCACAAGGGGCCTAGACTAGAGCTCTGTAATGAGGGATTCCATGCAGTGAATGAGTGAGTGAATAAATTCAGTTTTCACTTCTCCATATTGGAGAACTAAAGTGTCTGTGTTTCTCAGTGTTCAGGGTACTGTGAGCCAGTGATTTGGGCCCTAGACATAGGAAGAGAAGCTCTGATTCTGCTGGAAATGGAGTTGGGGCTAATGAGGGCATTTAAAATTTTTTTTTTTGTTTTGTTTAATAAAAAACTCGCCAAAAACAGTGGGAAGGAGAGAGAAAAGTTTCCATGGCAACCTCCAACGCTGTACCTCTGAAGATTCAGTTTATACATTTAAAAAAATGTGCCTTCATTTATTCTTCCCATGGAGACTGGAAATTAGTTAACTGCTAAAAAGTTTTGTGGAGGAGGTTTTAATGATACCTGTCAATTTTGGGAGGGTAAAGAGGAGAGAAAGCTTATCATAGCTGGTGAAATGCACTCAGACTTCTACACTTTTTGATTTACCAGAGTAAATGTGTGTAATGAGTGATGGGTGCATGGGTGGTTTGGGTGGGGGCCTCATACCTTGCTAGAAGGTCAGTGGCTAGGCTGACCTAATGCCATGTTCTGCCATATTGCCCACCTTATCATGCTATTAGCTGAAAAGAAATGAAAAGAAAATGAACCTTAGTAAAATAGTTATATTGATCCTTGAATGCAACTATTATGGGGTAGAGGAAAAAATATAAATTCAGGAAATCAACAGATATTTATTAAGAAAGGCAAATTATCTGAGGGATAAAACTTGAAGTCAAAGTTAAAAATATTAGCTGCTCTGGCATTTGCTAGCCATATTGGTTTGAATAAGTTACTTAATTTTCTATAAGCCTGTGTTTGCTCAAGTGTTATATCAACAAAAGTACTTACCTCAATTGGGGGTGTTGTGACATTTTAAAGATCAGGACAGAATATAGCATACACTTAGAGCTCAGAAAACATTAGATGAGGGTGATGGTGGTGTTGGTGATGATGATGATTTCAATCTGTGCATAGCACTATTTTCATCTAGGGTGCAACAAGTAAACTCTTACCTAGGGATTGATCCCGAGGACATTATGATTAATCGTGGCATATATAACAGTCACATGCTACAGGTTAAAAAGTAATAAACTCCTTCAGACAACATTAAGGCCCCTGATTATGTCTCCTCCCACCTCTCTCTTGCTCATCTCCTGCTACTACTCCCAACACAAGCTGATACCAACATACAAGCCACACCCAAATACTTTCCACCTCTGAGCCTACCGTGCACCAAGCTCTCATTCCTCTTGCCGTTACACATTCCACTTCTTTTATGCCCTTATCCTCTTCATCTACCTGCAGACCCACCATTAAGCCCTCAGTTTCTTTGACCTTGCCCCTAAATCTTTTCCTGGTCCCGGAGCACTTGTATTTATCTCTGTTAGAAACTGTTTCTTTCCATCCATAATCATGGAGCATGTATCAGACACTGCGATAGGCACTGGGTTGCAAAGCCCAGGGAATCATGACATTTGCTTTCAGGGACTTTTTTTGTTTTGACTGTTTAGCTTGCCCTCAACAGACTGTGGTCACATATCTTTATCCCTTTTCTCTTACCCCAAAGGCTGCTGTAGGGTGTGGCATGTAATAGATAATAAAAGTTGATTAGATAAAATACAGAGATGAGAGGTATTTTGTGCAGATAACAGTTAAGCTAAAGATACTGTCATGGTAGGAAGAAAGGAGAATTCTTAGTATTTAAATAAGCTAGGGTATGAGCATGGAAATTAGGTAGACAGAGACACTAATTTGGATAAGACTCTCTTCATTTTGAATGGATGAATGACAGAATACTTCTCTCTCACAAACAAGTGGGCAGACCAGATCTGTGTGTTGCCCCATTTCATCTAATATATATACTGGAGAGCAGAGGGCACAAGGCAATGGCTCTAGACGCTTATTGATGTATTTGAATGTGTCTAGGTTCTATTTCAAAGCCAATTATATTTTTGTTTTAGAATATTTATTGTTTTTATAATCATGTGGAAGTTATTCCTCTATTTGTGTAGACCATGTAGGAGTGAATAAAATTAAAAGTCACTATTTTTATGCACAGTAAGTGATTGGATTACACTAAACAAGTGTAAGTCTGTCCCAAGGATAGGTCCCAATATTTGAAATACCAGATGTCTCCCTGAGGACAAAGTCTTCTCCAGAGAAGAGAGGTTCTTAGATGTCTTTGCCTTTTTTTTTTCCTCTTGACTTATGCTTGTTTATTACTTTTTTGTTCATTTGTACAACACATTGATTGATTCCCCCAGGCTGTGTAAGACACCATGCCACACTCTGGGGCTAGAGTGGGGATAGATCAAACCTGTGTGGTGGTAGTTCGTGTAGATTGTCAGAATTTCTAAAAGAGGGTAATAGCAGATGTAGGTCTAGTCCCCAGTGTATACCCTGCCACCAAAAAAAATATATATATTCCCCACCCATCTTTTCCAACCCCCAAAGCAATTTTACACCAAAGAAGTGACCTATTTGGAACCTGAGTGGTTGGATGCATTTATTGTTCTATAAGCCTCTGTGCGGAAAAAAGCATTCTGTTAATTAGAGTTGTGAGAAGCTCTTCCCAGCCAGGAGGAAAAATAATGACATCATCTCTATCCCCCCACCCCACTGCAGTCTCCACTACTAGACAGAAGGAAAAGGACTCATTTTCCTTTCTCTCTACCCCACCAAAGCTGCTGCTGGAGGCCTGTCAGTTGCTATCCACAGCACTCATTCACTCCATCCTCAGGGAATACTAACTAGTGTCATCTGAGAAGGGCCTGAGGAATGTGAGAAATTGCTGGAGGCAAAAGTACCATGCTCCTCTCTCCAGAGCTGGCACCAAGGTCTCAGCTCTGGGGAGTTGCTGCTAATAAAAGTATGGATGAGCAAACTTCACTTTTGCAAAAGCAGGTATATAGTTGACTTTAAGCCTGCAGGGAAATACTTTCATTAGAACAGCTGTCTAACTGTCTTATGGGCAGATGCTAATTAAAACGTCTTCCCCTAAATCATTTGGTTGTAAAGACTTAGTAATGACCAAAATTATCAAAGGAGGTATTACTGGGGGCAAAGGGCTGAAATTCATGAATTTGATGAAAGAACTTTTTGTTGTAGATTAATTTAATCTCTAAATACAACTGACATTTCCTTAAAAAAATGTTTTAATATACTATTTTTACTAAAGGTCACTGTGCTTGATCCCCAGAAGAACTGATTAACTTACACGGTAGGAAATGAAAATTCATGGACATTAAGGAAGTTGCCCACAGTTTTCAAGTTAGGAAATGGTGGAGCTGAAACTTTTTCCCACATCTTTACATTCTAGGATGGGTGTTTTTTGTATAACCTATGCAGATGTGTTGATTTCTGAATATAATACTGCTGATGACCTATTATTAGTTAGAAGTTTTTGCAGAATTAGAATTTGGGGGAACAGGGTGTGTATCTATTCTGATGTGATTAAGAATGATGTAAGGCCATGTAGCAGAGACAAGCTAATTTGACAGTAGGACAAAACAAACCTAGGACTTTTCTCTCAGTAACACTTTCTAAAATGAGTGATTATAATTTTATATGTGTCTATGAAATAATCATAGCCTTTATTGTGTGTTTCCCAAACCATTTTATTTTATTAATGGCTATACTTTCACATGTTGAGTTTTTATATGTGTCATTAATGCAATATGATTTTTCAATCATTACTTTTAAAAACCTCTTTAACATTGGCCCTTCTCATATGCAACTCCTCTTGCCATAGATTTTAGATGATATCCAAAGCTGTCTGCCAAACAGGGCAAAATACAACCAAAGTGACTGTCATTTTTACAATCAATGCTAATCGTTATTAGCAGAACCATGTTTCATGTTTAGTTTGCTGCTGGATTGGATTGACATGTTGTAGTCTAATCTAATTGAAATGGGAAAATACTTTTTATCTTTTATATTGAAAGTATTGTGCTTGGTTTTGATGAGCCAACAGAGGAAAAAGGGGTGGGGAACTTAAAAAGCCAATGAGAGAGAAAGGAATACAACAACTACAAAAGATAAAAGGCTGAACAAAATATATATTATTCTATAGGTAAATATTGCCAGGGAGCAAAAATGAAAAAGCAATTGAATTTGACAGGGAAACCTGGGAGGGTTTCAGAGAGGTGTGACATATGAGCTAGGTTTTCATGGATGAGCTGCTTTTTTGTGTTTGTTTGTTTCTATATGGGAGTGGGTGGGAAGGGGGACTCCAGGCTGAGGGGATAGCAAGACCAGGCAGGGCAGGGGTGTATGAAAGTACATTTCAGAAATCACAAGTGTTGAGAGAATTTGAAATATGACTAGAGAATTGGAATAAAGGTGAGGT
This sequence comes from Phoca vitulina, assembly GCF_004348235.1. NCBI lineage: Eukaryota > Metazoa > Chordata > Mammalia > Carnivora > Phocidae > Phoca > Phoca vitulina. Next base: position 9,573,920 of record NW_022589719.1, on the reverse strand, counting down.
GTATCAGGATATGAAACAGAGTTGTAACAGTACTGTTATTTGGATATATAGGCTTGCCAGAGTAAGAAAATAGAAATACAGAATGACTAGTTAAATTAGAAATTCAGCAAAAGAACAAGTCATTTTTTAGTAGGTGTGTGTTAAAAATGTTGGATGGTGCATACACTTATTAAAATTTGTTTACTTAAATTCAGCTTTAACTGGGGATGCTGTATTTTACCTCATAGCACTGTGGGGGGAGGGAGCTAAGGGAGCTGCTCATGGAGGGTAAGGAAAAGACATAGAAGGGACACTATGGCGTTTGAGCTTGATGATTTGAAATTTCTCACCTGGGCTTCACCCCCTTATCAAAGTCTAACAACAAGAATGGAAGAGCCTGGTAACTCAGGGGAGGCTATGACTGATATTATCAAATTTTAAGAGTGAATTCAAAGTTTGATAATCTTGGTATTGCATTTGAATGTCTCTAGAGAACATTCACTGCAGAAAAGGCACTAAATAATCAAGTGGACAAAATGACTTGGCCAGTTGACATCAGCCAGCATCTGTCCCTGATCACCCCAGGCACCTCAGTACTTGCACAGGATTATGAATGAGGTAACTATACTGGCAGAGTCAGAAGCTATGTGTAAACCCAACAGCAGGTGTTCCTTCTCAGTAGGCTGTTATTTATGTGCCTCCAGTAGGTGGAACATAGGAATCTAAGAACCTAAGGGTGGACGTAGAAGTGGTCCTGCTCATGTCACTGCCTGTGACCCATGTAGGTAATTTCTGCACAGCTTTAGGCACTGTGGGTCTAGAGCAGGGGTCACCAAATCTAGCCCACAGCCTGTTCTTTTTACAGCTCCATGAACAAAGAGTAATTAAAAAATTTTAAAGGGTTATATATATAAAAGGGAATATATGACAGAGACTGTAGGTAGCCTAAAAAGCCTAAAATATTTACTTTCTGGCCCTTTGCAGAAAAAGCTGGCTGATCTCTGGTTCTAGAGGTCCTGAGTCCATGAGAAGAAGGATACTTCTACTAGGGGATATAGTGAGAGTTCCACTAAATTTAAAACTATAACTGCCACCAGGTTACTTTGGATACCTGTGCAAAGAATGGAGTGATTGACCTGGATCATCATGAGGAGATCAAGTTGCTGTTACATAGTTTTGGCAATTGGTTGATGTCCTGGGGCATCTCTTGTTAGTTTCATACACAGTTTTAACTGGAATGTACAGGCGCAGTAACCATGTTTGTTTCAATAAGAGAGGGAAACCAGGGAGTCAGATCCCTCATGGATGAGGGTCACCTTATTAGGCAAGCTGGCAATCCAGTGGAAGTGGTAGGTGAGCCAGCTGGGGAATCTAGAATGAGTGATGGAGGAAGGAGATGGTGGGTAACAGTTACAGCCATGGGATCAACAGCAGCGGCACTAAGCCTCTCCTTATAAGCTTGCCTTGAAATTGTGACCAACCAGAATCTTGGAGAGACATTGTTTGAATAGAGTGAAGTTCATGTGAGAAGCAAGTGGACGTGAGTGGTGCCAGGGTGGCATGTGGAGGATGCTGTTAGTGCTTCAGCCGGATGTCATTTACCAGGCCAACGTACTCACGTGATGGTGGCTGCTCACGGCTCGTCGTTGCCTACTTCTCCTGAGAATTGTCCTTGGCTCTGCAGCTGGTGCCTCACCTGGGAAGTTATGCCCCCCCTTCTTCCCAGGAGCAGCTTATTGGTAATGACAGGTGACATGAGAGAACAAAAGGACATTTTTCTCCCTACAAAATGGGACCAACTCTACAGTGCTTTTCATTCTCCAGAGCTTCCTGTGGCATTGGGCTGCAATGAGTCTCCAGCAGAGCTTACTTTCTTGCTTTGTTTTGTTTTGCTCTCCTTTATCCTATACTTCTTACCTCATATCCTTCTCTTGAGAGGACTCCCTCGGTAAATCAATTTCACGCAAATTCTTGTTTTACATTTTGATTCTGGGAGACCTGAACTAAAAGAAAGTCCTCTATGATCTGGTCACTGCCTACCTTGCTAAGCTCATTTCTTCCTGCTTTTCTTCTTACATATTTGATTCCAGCAGTATTGGCCTTCTTGCTATTTTTTGATATGCCATGCATCTGCCATTTTCAGGGATTTATCCTTATTCTTCCATCCACCTGAAACTCTGTTCTGTCAGTAGCAACGAGGCTCACTCTCCCACTTCATACACATTTCTAATCAGATGTCACTTACCTATTTAGAGAAGGTTTCTCAGAATATTATTCTGTCTAACACCGTGTGCTCGGCCCTTCTATCTCCTTGTTCTTCTTTATTTTTCACAGATTCTATCACATTCTATACTTTTACTTTTTTTTTTGAATCTGTATATTATCCACCTCCCTGAATAGAATATAAACACCCAAATGATAGAGGATTTTCTATTTCATTTGCTGCAGTATCCCTAGTGCTTATAACAGTGTCTGGCAAATAGTAGGCATTTAATAAAGAATGTTAGTTTATGACAGTAACTCGCTTATTCATAAATTGTGAATCTTGAATTCAAATCCAGATTTGTCTGGCTCCAAAGATTCTGCTTTTGGCTCTGATCCCTGTCACTGCACTCTCATTCTTCCCAGCTGCTCCATTTGCCAAGTTGCTTATTCTAATTCACTTGACATCAGAATTCCAGTGGGGCTAAAATTCCTGACATCCCTACATATTAGTTAAGGCAATGCCATCTGTTAAAACAAAATAAAACATTTCAGTGGTTTAACACAATAAAAGTTTATTTTTGCTCACATAAATCCCATAGGTAGGGTTTGAGGAGGATGGGTGGTATTTTGTTCTATGCAGTCATTAAGGGTCCTAAGCTGATTGGAGATATGCCATCCTTAACACTCAGCTACCAAGGTGGCAATGAGGCAGCAAAATTAGGGGAAGAGAATGTGGAAAAAAAGCACATGGAATTTTTTTTTTTTTTAACTGTCCAGGTCTAGAAATAGTACACGTCACTTCTATTGGCATTGAATTGACCAGTAGTTGGTCACATTGCCCCACGTGGATGCAAAGCAGGTTGGGAAATGTTGTGTTTAATTTGTCAGCCCTTTTCCAACAGTGATTGTATACAATGGAAGGGAGTTTGAATCTTTGATGGGCAACTAATCACATTGACCACAAACTCCCTCCCTTGCTACCAGTTGTAGATTTGCACCCTTCTTTGCAAACCAGAATAAACTATTCTTTCCAATGGGGGAAAATTCAGTGTTTCATTTTGTTACTGCATGTAAATCAGTCTGGAGACAGAATCTTTCACCGTTTGACTAAACCTTATCCAGAGGAGAGAAGTGGTTGCAGGAGCTGTTTAATTTCTGAGTCTTGTAGAGAAGGAGAAAAGAAATTCTTGTCTACAAACTTTACTCCACATGGGAGGAATTTCTCTCTTGTAGCCATTACCTCCTTAAGCTTGAGACTCTTGGCATTGCTTGGTAATATATATATATTTTTTTCTTCTCACAAGAACAGATGGCACTAAAATTTCTAACCAGTGTCTTAGTATGCAAGGCATCACATTACTTTACTTCTCCCAATAGACACTCTTAATTCTGATTATAACAATTATAGTCTTTGCTTTAAGTCTGTTTGTTTAGAAATATTTGTTTGCCCTTTGCTATCTTTCTATACACTAATTAGGGAGAAATATGTCCCTTTTATTTCAAATAAGAATAAATGAAATCATTATTTTATTGGAATACATAGTCTGCAGTTCCCAGGGCCAGTGGTTATAGGTTGTGGGTTTGAGCCCTCAGGCACTCTCCTCTTGCCAAATGGGTTAGTGCCAGATCTAGGATTGAAGAAATCATTGAATAATTCCCTTTTCTTTTCCATGCTGAGAGCAGTGAAGGTAATAATTTTCACTTAACCTTGTCTTTGATAATGAATAAAGTAAGTGTGAAATCCTATGGCTAATGTTTGATATCTTTGTTTTAGTATTCTGCAAATTTGGCATCATTTTGGTCAAAAGAATAAAAGTATGATCTGACTTAGGTTGAAAGGCACTGAGAGAAATATATAGTTATATATCTGAGAGAAATAGATCTATATGTATGTATGTATGTATCTATCATCTAATTTCTCTTCATTCTTTTAGCCATTGTGGTAGATTGCTACATAAATGATATCCAATTAATTATACCTACCAGTATCTATGCCCTTGGATAGTCCCCTTCTAAATTCACTCTGGGCTTGGTCCTATGACTGCCTTTGGTCAATAGGACACCAATACACATGACAAAACAGCAATCTTTAAGTGCTGGAACACTGAGGTCTACCCTTTAGAATGTTGTTACCACCTTGTTCAAAGCCTAGGCTGTTTTGCCGAAGAGATCATGTAGAGGTTAATCAAGGTTCTCTGGCTGACAACCCCCGGAGAACCAACAGGTATGTGACTAAGGCCACATAGGACCACCCAGCTCCAAGTGATTACAGCTTCATGAGGGATCCCAGGAGAGACCAGACCAGAAAAACTGCCAGCTGGATCCAACCCAAATTGCAGACTCTTGAGAAAATAAGTGGTTGTTACTTTAGGCCTCTGATTTTGGGGAGTTTGTATATAGCATCAGATAACTGATAGAGCTGAGCATATTGATTTGGAATAAATATATATTCAGAATGTGATCATTTCCAACATCTCTTTTGCAACAGCCCTAATCCTAGCCCCTGTCAACAGTAATCAACTTCTCTCTACAATCGAGTTAACTAGGAAATCATGTAACTTGCAACAGAGACTTCTGGCTGCCAGCTAGAATCTTTCACCACTTTGTTTCCTTAGTTTCCTGAGGGATGTGTTGACCATACAGAGTTAAGAGATGCTCAACAGGAGAATGGCTAAAGACATAGTCAAGTTTTTAAAATCCTTAAAATGGGAAGGTTTTGATATATTTATATTCTTGGTCATCCTCAACCAGATTCAATATTTGGTCTTTAGCCTACCTGGTAATTTCTCTACCTTTTCTATTTCTGTATTGCTTTTTTTTTTTTTAAGCCCATCTGGTTAAACTTTTCTCTCATGGGCATAGTGTTCTATGTGTGAAAATGGAAAGAGAATGAGCTCCAGACCCATTAAGCATAATTTTGATCTGTGATTCTTCAGTATTCCAACTTTATAAGTACAAGTCATTTTACTAACATATCTGAGCCTCAGTTTTCTAATTTATGTAATATTTTATATATTATATGTAATATTTATATGATGTTTTCCCTTGTAGATTTGTTGGTAGGATGCAATAACAAAAATATGAAGTCTCTTGGGCAATTCCTGTAAGGGTAGGGAATAAATTGTAATCATCATCATCATCATCATCATCATCAAGATTACTAACAATAATCTATAATACATTGACTCTCGCTCAAGAACATTCTTCCAGCTAGGTCTGAATTTATTGATCTATTCTGATGCATTTTGAAAAATTGATATGATTTATTTCTTTGTGTTTTATGGAAACTGAATGACAATGGAGGACTAATGATGATAATAGCCAGTAATTATTGAGCACTCATCACATGGCAGGAACCACTATAAACATTTTACTTGTATTAATTTTTGAATACTTACAAAAACTCTATTAGAGAGCATCTGTCTCTATTTAAAGTAAAGAAAACTAGATCTAGAAAACTCAAGTAACTCACTAAAGGCAGCTCAGCTGATAAGGCAGAACCAGAATTTGCCCAAGGGAATGTAGTTTGAAACCCCATACTCATAAACACTGTTCAGCTATGTACTTCTGCATCTCTAAGATTCATCTAGATGAGCGATTGATGGATCACTTCCACTGCAAACACCAAAGGCCTTATTGAAGTCAGTTTGTTCTTTGTCCTATACACAGACTTCCATTTTTCATTCACATTATTTTTATTCTGATTTCAGTTCAATGGGTAATCACCTTTTGCTCAATATTCATAGAGAAATTTTACTCTGTAGAAAATGAATTCCATCCCTGCCTCCTCCTCTCCCCCAATGACAAGAGGAAGCACCTGCAGTGGGAGAAAGACTCTCTCCTTTCTACTTGACATGTCTACTGACATGCCATTGATAGGGATTTAAAATTATAGAATGGAGAATGTCCTAGAGATCATCCTCTAAAAACTTCTCCTGAATTATTCAAAGACAAACTGAGGCCAAGAATACTTTTCCTTCCTTCCTTCCTTCCTTCTTTCCTTCCTTCCTTCCTTCCTTCCTTCCTTCCTTCCTTCCTTCCTTCCTTCCTTCCTTCCTTCCTCCCTCCCTCCCTCCCTCCCTCCCTCCCTCCCTCCCTCCCTCTCTCTCTCTTTCTTTCTTTCTTTTCTTTCTTTTCTTTCTCTTATTTTTTAAAAATTTTATTATGTTATGTTATGAACATTTTTTCATGTGTCTGTTAGCCATACAATACATCATTAGTTTTTGATGTGGTGATCCATGATCCATTGTTTTCGTATAACACCCAGTGCTCCATGCAGTACGTGCCCTCCTTAATACCCATCACAGGGCTAACCAATCCCCCCTCCCCACTCCCCTCTAAAACCCTGTTTATTTCTCAGAGTCCGTAGTCTCTCATGGTTCATCTGTCCCTCCATTTCCCCCCACCCCTTCATTTTTACCTTCCTTCTCCTAATGTCCTCCATGCTATTCCTTATGTTCCACAAATAAGTGAAACCATATGATAATTGACTTTCTCTGCTTGACTTATTTCACTTAGCATAATCTCCTCCAGTCCCATCCATGTTGATGTAAAAGTTGGGTATTCATCCTTTCTGATGGCTGAGTAATATTCCATTGTATATATGGACCACATCTTCTTTATCCATTCATCTGTTGAAGGGCATCTCGGCTCTTTCCACAGTTTGGCTATTGTGGACGTTGCTGCTATGAACATTGGGGTGCATATGGCCCTTCTTTTCACTACATCTGTGTCTTTGGGGTAAATACCCAGTAGTGCAATTGCTGGGTCATAGGGTAGCTCTATTTTTAAATTTTTGAGGCACCTCCACACTGTTTTCCAAAGTGGCTGTACCAACTTGCATTCCCACCAACAGGGTAAGAGGGTTCCCCTTTCTCCACAACCTCTCCAGCATTTGTTGTTTCTTTCCCTGTCCATTTTTGCCATTCTAACTGGTGTAAGGTGGTATCTCAGTGTGGTTTTCATTTGAATTTCCCTGATGGCTAATGATGATGAACATTTTTTCATGTGTCTGTTAGCCATTTGTATGTCTTCTTTAGAGAAGTGTCTTCATATCTTCTGCCCACTTTTTGACTTGATTGTTTTTTGGGTGTTGAGTTTAAGTTCTTTATAGATCTTGGATACCAGCCCTTTATCTGTAGTGTCATTTGCAAATATCTTCTCCCATTCTGTGGGTTGCCTCTTTGTTTTGTTGACTGTTTCCTTTGCTGTGCAGAAGCTTTTTATCTTGATGAAGTCCCAAAAGTTCATTTTTGCTTTTGTTTCACTAGCTTTTGGAGATGTATCTTGAAAGATTGCTGTGGGTGATGTCAAAGAGGTTACTGCCTATGTTCTCCTCTAGGATTTTGATGGATTCCTGTCTCACATTGAGGTCTTTCATCCACTTTGAGTTTATCTTTGTGAATGGTGTTAGAGAATGGTTGATTTTCATTCTTCTGCATGTGGCTGTCCAATTTTCCCAGCACCATTTATTGAAGAGACTGTCTTTTTTCCATTGCATGTTTTTTCCTGCTTTGTCAAAGATTATTTGACCATAGAGTTGAGGGTCCATATCTGGGTTCTCTATTCTGTTCCATTGGTCTATATGTCTGTTTTTGTGCCAGTACCACGCTGTCTTGGTGATCACAGCTTTGTAATATAGCTTGAAATTGGGCAACGTGATGCCCCTAGCTTTGTTTTTCTTTTTCAACATTTCCTTGGCAATTCGGGGTCTTCTCTGATTCCATACAAATTTTAGGATTGTTTGTTCCAGCACTTTGAAAAATGTCACTGGAATTTTGATCGAGATGGCATTGAAGGTATAGATTGCTCTGGGTAGTGTACACATTTTAACAATGTTTATTCTTCCGATCCATGAGCATGGAATATTTTTCTATCTTTTTGCATCTTCAATTTCTTTCATGAGTGTTCTGTAGTTCCTACAGTATAGATCTTTTACCTCTTTGGTTAGGTTTATTCCGAGGTATCTTATGGTTTTTGGTGCTATTGTAAATGGAATCGTTTCTCTAATTTCTCTTTCTACAGTTGTGTTGTTAGTGTATAAGAAAGCAACGATTTCTGTGCATTGATTTTGTATCCTGCCACATTACTGAATTGCTGGATGAGTTCTAGTAATTTGGGGGTGGAGTCTTTTGGGTTTTCCACATAAAGTATCATGTCGTCTGCGAAAAGAGAGAGTTTGACTTCTTCTTTGCCAATTTGAATACGTTTTATTTCTTTTTGTTGTCTGATTGCTGTGGCTAGGACTTCTAGTACTATGTTGAACAATAGTGGTGAGAGTGGGCATCCTTGACGTGTTCCTGATCTTAAGGGAAAGGCTCTCAGCTTGTCCCCATTGAGGATGATATTCGCTGTGGGTTTTTCATAGATGGATTTTATGAACTTGAGGAATGTTCCCTCTATCCCTATACTCTGAAGAGTTTTAATCAGGAAAGGATGTTGTATTTTGTCAAATGCTTTTTCTGCATCAATTGAGAGGACCATATGGTTCTTCTCCCTCCTCTTATTAATGTGTTCTATCACATTGATTGATTTGCGAATGTTGAACCTCGCTTACATCCCGGGGATAAATCCCACTTGGTCATGGTGGATGATCCTTTTAATGTATTGTTGGATCCTATTAGCTAGGATTTTGTTGAGGATTTTGGAATCCATATTCATCAGGGATATCAGTCTGAAATTGTCCTTTTTGATGGGGTCTTTGCCTGGTTTGGGGATTAAGGTAATGCTGGCCTCATAGAATGAGTTTGGAAGTTTCCTTCTGTTTCTATTTTTTGAAACAGCTTCAGGAGAATAGGTATTATTTCTTCTTTGAATGTTTGGTAGAATTCCCCAGGGAATCCATCAGGCCCTGGACTCTTGTTTTTGGGAGGTTTTTGATCACTGCTTCAATCTCGTTGCTGGTTATTGGCCTATTCAAGTTGTCAATTTCTTCTTTTTCAGTCTTGGCAGCTTATAGGTTTCTAGGAAGGCCTCCATTTCATCCAGATTGCTCAGTTTATTGGCATATAATTGTTGATAATAATTTCTAATAATTGTTTCTATTTCCTTGGTGTTAGTCGTGATCTCTCCCCTTTCATTCATAATTTTATTAATTTGGGTCCTTTCTCTTTTCTTTTGGATAAGTCTGGCCAGTGGTTTATTGATCTTATTAATTCTTTCAAAGAACCAACTTCTAGTTTCGCTGATCTAATCTACTGTGTTTCTGGTTTCTAATTCATTGATTTCTGTTCTGATATTAATTATTTCTCTTCTAATGCATGGCTTAGGCATCGTTTGTTGCTTTTTCTCTAGTTCTTTAAGGTGTAGAGTTAGTTGGTGAATTTGGGATTTTTCTATTTTTTTGAGTGAGGCTTGGATGGCTATGTATTTCCCCCTTAGGACCACCTTTGCAGTATCCCATAGGTTTTGGACCAATGTGTTTTCATTCTCTTTGATTTCCATGAATTGTTTAAGTTCTTCTTTGATTTCCTGGTTGACCCAAACATTCTTGAGCAGAGTGGCCTTTAGCTTCCAAGTGTTTGAATTTCTGCCAAATTTTTTCTTGTGATTGAGTTCCAGTTTTAAAGCATTGTGGTCTGAGAATATGCAGGGAATAATCTCAGTCTTTTGGTATTGGTTGAGACCTGATTTGTGACCCAGTATGTGGTCTCTTCTGGAGAAAGTTTCATGTGCCCTCAAGAAGAATGAGTATTCTGTTGTTTTAGGGTGGAATGTTCTGTATATATCTATGAGGTCCATCTGGTCCAGTGTGTCATTCAAAGCTCTTGTTTCCTTGTTGATTTTCTGCTTTGATGATCTGTCCATTGCTGAGAGTGGAGTATTGAGGTCTCCTACAATTAACGTATTATTATCAATATGACTCTTTATTTTGGTTAACAGTTGGCTTATGTAGATGGCTGCTCCCATGTTGGGGGCATAGATATTTACAATTGTTAGATCTTCTTGTTGGATAGACCCTTTAAGAATGATATAGTGTCCTTCTGTGTCTCTAACTACAGACTTTAGTTTAAAATCTAATTTGTCTGATATAAGAATTGCTACCCTCTATCCCTATACTCTGCATTCTTTTCAGGTCTGCTGGCATGGAAGATGGATCTCCATCCCTTCACTTTCAGTCTGGATGTATCTTAGGTTCAAAATGAGTCTTTGTAGACAGCATATGGATGGGTCCTGTCTTTTTATCCAGTCTGCAACCCTGTGCTGTTTTATGGGAGCATTTAGGCCATTCACGTTGAGAGTGATTATTGAAAGATATGAATTAATTGCCATCATGTTGCCTGTGAAGACGTTGTTTTTATAGATTGTCCCTGTAAATATCTGTTGTATATCACTCTTGGGGTCTTTCTCCTTTTATAGAACCCCCCTTAATATTTTTTGCAGGGCCGGCTTAGTGGTCACATATTCTTTCAGTTTCTGCCAGTCTTGGAAACTCTGCATCTCTCCATCCATTCTGAATGACAGCCTTGCTGGATAAAGTATTCTTGGCTGCATGTTCTTCTCGTTTAGTACCCTGAATATGTCTTGCCAGGCCTTTCTGGCTTGCCAGGTCTCTGTGGATAGGTCTCATGTTATTCTGATGTTCCTCCCTCTGTACATAAGGAATCTCATCCCCCTAATTGCCTTTAAGATGGTTTCCTTGGTTCTAAGATTTGTGAGTTTTACTATTACATGCTGGGGTGTTGGCCTGTTTTCCTTGATCTTGGGAGGGGTCCTCTCTGCCTCTAGGACACAAATGTTTGTTTCATTCTCCAGATTAGGGAAGTTCTCAGCTACGATTTGCTCAAATATATCTTCTAGTCCTCTCTCTCTCTCTCCCCCCCCCTCCGGGATTCCAATAATTTTGACATTGGAACGCTTCATGGTGTCACTTATTTCTCTGATTCTATTTTCATGGATTCTGAGTTGTTTTTCCCTGGCCTCCTCTTTTCCCTTTTTATCTATTAAATTGTCTTCCAGGTCACTTATTCGTTCTTCTGCCTCACTTACCCTAGCCGTTAGATTATCTAGATCAGATTGGATCTCATTGATAGCATTTTTAAGTTCTGCCAATTCAGCTTTCATTTCTGCCCTTAGAGACTCTATGTTGCCATTAATTGATTTCTCCATTCTAGCCATTGTCTTCACAATTGCTAGCCTGAATTCCATCTCTGACATCTTGGTTATATCTGCATCCATTTGTAAATCCGCAGCATAAGTCATAATCTCTGAGTCTTTTCTATTTTGGGGGCTCCTCCTCCTAGTCATTCTGTTGATGGGTGTTTGAGGGAATGTATAGAATCCAAATTATTGACCAGAACCCAAGCCAGATGCACCTGTTTTCTTGGGACCTTAGGAAAACAAGACCTCTTGTTTTCCCAGCCTGTCTTCTGTGGGAGAGGCCTGCCGCGCTGTTACTCAGGCAACCCTGTTTGGGCGGAGTTGCCCTGCCCCCCTGTGGCGGGGGATGGGCTCAGTGGGAATCAGTTTTTGGGGCTTCTGTTCTCTAGTGGCTTTCCCTGGCGGCTTTCTGCGTCTCTTCCGTGAGTCAGAGCAGAAGAGACCGTTTCCAACCCTCTGCCTCAGAGCAGAGAGATCACAGTCTGTTCTTCAGTGAGCTCTCCAGGCCACACTATCTCCTTTCTGTCTGTGCTGTTATAAACTGCAGCGTCTTGGGTTGTGCGCCCCTCCGCAGTGCTCCCAGTCCTGCCTCCAGGTTGGGGCACGTCTCTGCCCTTTGTGCTTCTAAACCCACCAGCCGCTCCCACTTCGCACGCGCAACCCCACCACTCTGGGTTTCCATCCTGGGGGCTGCCCTAAAGTCCTTTCCCCGCCACTACCAGTCTGCGAGTCTATGCCCCGTCCCCAGCGCGTGAGGCTATCACTCACCAGCGGTGTAGGATCCCCATGGCCAGGCACCCTCCCGCTGCCATTTATCCTCCAATATCTGCCTGCAGTATCAGTGCTCCCCACTTCATACCTCCAAACCAACCACCTGCAATATTCTGTTTGTAGAGATCCAGATCTTCTTACATCTCAGGCTGATTTTGTAGGTGCTCAGAGTGGTCTGGTAGATATCCAGCTCAATTCTGGGGACCAGTTGGAATAGGGTCCCCTACTCCTCCGCCATCTTTTCAAATCTCAAGAATACTTTTCTTAGTGTCTTTATTTCATTCAGTCATTCACTCTCATCCAACAGTGATTAATGTCTCCTAAGAACCAGTTTAAAATCTCCATTAAAACAATTTTTTTTTTTGCTCAGCGAGCTGCAGGGAACTTTTGTTGATACTCTAGGAGGTCAGGTTAGCAGAAATCTCCTAATCTAACACTAAGAGTACTGTCAGGTTGCCAAGATTTTTTAAAATACTGGTGTTACATTTTAAATAAAGTGACTCCTGAAACCTCCCCCAAGCACTTTTGGTTTCCCTCCTCTAAGATGTTTTAAGACCCTTGAGTCATGTCTTTTTTCTAACAAAGCAATTTTGCTCAATTCTTGGTTTTTTAGAAATGCCACTGTCAACTTATCATACTCTCAGGGCAAAGGAAACTCAATTTGAGCTATTCAGTGCATTTATATTGAATTATTTAAAATGTATACCATTTTAGTTAGTCCATGCTGTACTTGAAATTGATTTTGAGAAGGAGGTGAATATTTAAAACTATAAGCTTTAGGAAGACAAAATTCATTTTCAACAATTCACCACAGGTCAGATCATTTCAGTACTTCTGTAATCCAGTTGCCTATCATTACTACAGCTAGTTGAAATTCTCCATAGAGGAGTTTCTACCCTATGTTCTGACATAACGGTAGGGACAACAACATTACAGACATATTGCTTTCTTCTTTTTCCCAAAATAAAACATTCATTTGCCTGTAATTTTAAATTTTCAAGTTATTTTTGAAGGTCTGTCATCCTTTACTTGCCTATAACAGAGTCGTTATAGGAATGACATGGGATAATTCAGTGATACTGAGGCATTCTTATTATGTGAGAGTTTGCTATACCTGGGGATTGTGCTAGGTGTTTGAGTTACAAAGATGAAAACATGAGAAAGGGTTTTGAATTCACCAATAAGGAAGGAGCCCTTGAAATCCTAGGCCCCCACACACAGTCACAATAAAAGCAGAAGCCCCTGCCCATTGGCCAGAGCACTTTCTCTCTTTCTCTCTCTACCTACAATTTTACTATGTGGCCACATATGTGCTGTGTAATTTCCAGGTCTTGTTAGTAATACATCTCTATTTTTTCAAAGTTTCCTGATGGTTTTGCTGAAAAGTGTCTTGCAATCAGAATAAGAATCATAAGAGGGGGTCCAACTACAACATTGGTTATTGATAGGCTAAGACTGGCACAAAACAGTCCCCTGGTCCATTGGTGGGGACATCCTTAGGCTCAATTCCCACAGTTTCACAGAAGCTTTCCAGTAGAATTGGACTCCAGCTGCCTGGCTTTTTAACATGTATTTTATGGTCTTTTCTCACTTTCCTGGTCTCCTTTTTTTCTGGCATCCTCTCCCACTAAATTACCTTCACCTGAATCTTTGTCTCAGGATCTGTTTTGTGGGTGGGTAGGGGAGCCTCACAGTAAGAGGGCAGGGAAAGTGGAAGGAAGGTAGAGGAAGAGGTTAACTATTTAAAATAATTTAATTTAGGGGTGCCTAGGTGGCTCAGTCGATTAAGCACCTGCCTTCAGCTTAGGTCATGATCCCAGCATGCTGGGATCAAGTCCGTATTGGGCTCCCTGCTCAGCAGGGAGTCTGATTCTCCCTATCCCTCTACCCCTCCCCCCTGCTCATGCTCTTTCTCTGTCTTGCACTCTCTCAAATAAATAAAATCTTTAAAAAATAATTTGAGGAGGATGTAAAAAAGGACCTATTCATACAAATTTGTGTAGAATAAAGCAAAACCATGAGAGAGAGAATCCTAAGGCAGGTTAAAACAGAGGAACTTAAACCACTGTAGGCCCCAAAGAACACCAAGGGGTGGTTACCAGAGCCTAAAAGAAGCATAGTACAGACAGGGCTCCATCAGAGGAGCAGTGACCCATGAGGCTGAGCCAGACCAGTGACACCCTGTGTGGGGGAAGCTGGGGAAATAAACATCCAAACTTCTCTCTCTTCCCTTTAGTATCCCCATTGGGCTCACCACTGACCAAAGCAATTGGAAGCCATAGGGCAAGTTCACATGTTGTTATAGGCTACACAAATCAGCCATGTGTGATGGAGGGCAAGGAGAGCAAGGGTGAAGAGTGGATCTGGAGAGCAAAAGAAAGATAGCATGTGCTCTCCAGTAGCAGGTTCTGGGGACTGGAAAGCATAACAGAAACAGCGCAAAAGTTACAGGGCAAAGAAGGAAAGATGTTGGAAGCCTCATGAGGGCATTCTTGGTATGATAGGCAAGGATGTCCTGTGAGGGTAAGTGTGGCTAAGTGCACCTAGGTGGAACAGGATGACCTAGCACTGGGGAGAAGTAGGCTAACAGGGGTATGGGGATATGGGATGAGATGGGGCCAGTGTTCTTACTTGGTGCAGGGATGGCTGGGTCTAGGTAATTTGAAGCTGGTGCCTTTAAAGCAAATATCTCTAAAAATTACATATTCCTCTAAAAATTGAGATTAGAAATAACACTTCTTAATCCCACATCTTTACTTCTCAGCTCTGACATGCATTTGAACAAACACACACACTTCTGTGATGTTGGAAATATGTTGGTTTTGATAATATTTTGGCTAAATATCTAGTGACAGATCCTAGGGAAGTGTAATATTCCTCTTCTTCACAGATCCTTGCAGTCCAGGCCACATTTACCTAAGTGAGACCTGTTCATGCTATTAATAGTGAACAGTTCAACTGTACATAAGTGGGACACAGGACTAAAGTCCCATTGACAAGTTTTCTGAATCCTCAATACACTAGCAGAGGCTCCTGCTTTTCATCAAACGGGTCTGTCTCACCTTGCTAGAGAGGCAGTGTATTCCGGCATCAGGAACAGGGTTCGAGTCCTGACTCTATCACTTAACTATATGATATCGAGCTAATTACACTCACCTTCAGTTTCTTATCTGTAGAATGGAGAAAATCAACCCCTGTTTACTTCTTGAAATTGCTAAGATAAGCCAATGTATGCAAAAGCCCAGTTTTTTATTTTATATTTTTGCATAAAGTACTGTAATTATATTTTATTTTAACTTTTTACTAGAAGGAAAATGTTCTGTATTCTCAGGGCCTGTAGACTTTTAGAGATCTATGGAAAATTCTGGGTAGAAACAGTGTTATGAGCATGGGTTTTTAGTTGTGATGGATTTTAAGCCTGGCTTCTCCACCTGTCAACTGTGCCACTTTAGGCAAGTTACATAAATGCCATTAAATTTCCATACCACTAATTGAGAATAATTGTATTTGTTTCACAGAATTGTTGCAAGAGTAAATCTGATAATACAAAAAATGCAGTATTCACCACAATAATGAGCACTCTGCTAATGATAAATATTATATTTCATTAGCTGGGTTAGCTTTTTTTCTCCTTCTTCCACTTGTCTTTTTCAAGTCTCTCTCCTCCTTTTCCTCCTCAATCACTGAAGCTAAACCCCTGAAGGATGCTAGGGTATCCTAGCATATAAGACCTGGGCTTAGTGATGTCTAGAAACTTTATACATATTAATCCATTTAATCCACACCGGACTCTTAGATATTTTCCCCATTTGACACATGATTAACCAAGGCTTAGAGAGGTTAGGTAATTGCCATACCATAAAGTCACATGACTCATAATCGGCAACACTGGGATTTAAACATGGATTTGCCTAGCTCTGTGGTTCTTTCTACAACTCCGTTCTGGCTCATGCACAATTAAATATGGTAATGTATTAAAGGGAAACATTTTGTGATATTTGAAGTAATACACAAATGTGAAATATTATTATAATTGCTATGAATTATTAAGATGAATTATTAAGAATTATTAAGATAACTATTATTAAGATAATAACAGTTGCACTACTAGTTTGGCCTTTAACATATAATCTGACCCTCATTCATCATCTAGATGAAGCAGTCTGGTTCCATACTGGCCAAGAGGGTGGGCTTAGCAAAGTGCCCATTTAGTCTTCCCTGTCCTTTCAGGCATAGTGACATTAGGGTTGCACAAGTAGGACAGGCCAGCAGTCTGTTTTCCTCCTCATTGTGCAGTTAGGAACCAGCTTTGAGTGGTGAGGGAGTGAGTCCACATACAACCCAGAATGTGGCTTCCATTGACAAATAAGGTGGTTTTCAGAAATCTCAATCCTGGAGTAGTTAAGGAGAATAACAATGGGAAGAATATAGGATACCTGGCTCTTTGCAGGGTATGGGGATGACCCATTGCCTGGGTCCATAAAAGCCATTTACAGAGCTGAAAACTTAACTGATATAACAATTTAAAGATCTAATTAGCATGCCAGCTGGATTTTTTTTTTCTTCACAAACTAACTGCCTTCTAAAAAAACAATGACCTATATTTAAACTCACATCTTACTGGCAGAGCAAAAATTCTGGTTAAGGTGCACAAAACTGTCATTGGTGGAGATAACGAAAGAAGAAGAAAATAGGGAATGTTTGAATAGAGACAGAACTATGGGGTTTTTGGTTAGTTTGAACCCTTCTTGCCTTTCTGACATCTTTCCTTTCTTCCTTCTTCCTTCCCTTCTTCTCTTACTTCCTTTTTCTATTAAGAAACACTAATAGGACTCTGAAAAACAAACTGGGGGTTCTAGAGGGGAGGGGGTTGGGAGGATGGGTTAGCCTGGTGATGGGTATTGAGGAGGGCACGTTCTGCATGGAGCACTGGGTGTTATGCACAAACAATGAATCATGGAACACTATATCTAAAACTAATGATGTAATGTATGGGGATTAACATAACAATAAAAAAATTAAAAAAAAAAAAAAAAAAAGAAACACTAATAAATGTTTTCAGAAGAAAGGTGATTTTTTTTTTCTAAGACTAGGGGTGATACTGAGACCTTTCTGGTTAATTCAGAAGGCCCAGGAGAG
Source organism: Phoca vitulina (assembly GCF_004348235.1). Taxonomy (NCBI): domain Eukaryota; kingdom Metazoa; phylum Chordata; class Mammalia; order Carnivora; family Phocidae; genus Phoca; species Phoca vitulina. Next base: position 9,556,727 of record NW_022589719.1, on the reverse strand, counting down.
GTCATGTGATCAACTTGGTGACTCTCTTCAAAGTCTTAACCATGTGGAGGTTTTTTCCTCAGGGGAATTGTCCAGAATCCAGCAGAAGGAATTAGAATATTTTCCTTCAAAGCTCCTTACACTCACCTACCATCATGCCTTTCACTTTTAAGTTCACTTAAGCAAATCTATTTTGCCCAAAGTTCCATTTAACCCACGATGTTCTGCGATGGCAGTTTTCATATCAGGATTAAGTTCCAATTCCAAGTTCTTTTGTGCGATTTCTCCCTCTTTTTTATTAGGAGACTATAACTGACTATTTCATAGCTAAGTAAGGTAAACATAAAGGCATTGCTATACCTATTGTATAGGTGAGAAACAGTGCCAGAGATTTTAAAGTAATTGTTTCACAGCAACACTTGAAGCTATATAGTGAGACTTTATAGATTTTTCTAGAGTGTACAAATCACTGCATTTATGAGATGTTCTGTGCAATTAACAAAAGTTAAGATAGGGTAATGATTGAGTGGCAATGATGAATTGGCATATTTATCAAAATATTTTATTTTTTAATTTTTTATAGCAAGTGTTTATTTTTTTATTTTATTATGTTATGTTAATCACCATACATTACATCATTAGTTTTTGATGTAGTGTTCCATGATTCATTGTTAGCATATAACACCCAGTGCTCCATTCAATACGTGCCCTCTTTAATACCCATCACCCGGCTAACCCATCCCCCCACCCCCCTCCCCTCTAGAACCCTCAGTTTGTTTCACAGAGTCCATAGTCTCTCATGGTTCGTCTCCCCCTCCAATTTTTCCCCCTTCATTTTCCCCTTCCTACTATCTTCATCTCTCTTTTTTTTTTTTTTTTAACATATAGTGTATTATTTGTTTCAGAGATACAGGACTGTGATTAAACAGTCTTACACAATTCACAGCACTCACCATAGCACATACCCTCCCCAATGTCTATCACCCAGCCACCCCATCCCCTCCCACACCCCACCACTCCAGGAACCCTCAGTTTGTTTCCTGAGATTAAGAATTCCTCATATCAGTGAGATCATATGATACATATCTTTCTCTGATTGGCTTATTTCGCTCAGCTTAATACCCTCCAGTCCCATCCACGTCGTTGCAAATGGCAAGCAAATTTTAGGATTATTTTAGGATTGCAAATTTTAGGATTATTTGTTCCATTTCTTTGAACAAAGTTGATGGTATTTTGATAGGGATTGCATTAAATGTGTAGATTGCTCTAGGTAGCATTGACATTTTCACAATATTTGTTTTTCCAATCCATGACCATGGAACGTTTTTCCATTTCTTTGTGTCTTCCTCAATTTCTTTCATGAGTATTTTATAGTTTCTTGTACTTTGTCAAATGCTTTTTCTGCATCTATTGAGAGGATCATATGGTTCTTGTTCTTTCTTTTATTAATGTATTGTATCACATTGATTGATTTACGGATGTTGAACCAACCTTGCAGCCCACGGATAAATCCCACTTGGTTGTGGTGAATAATCCTTTTAATGTACTGTTGGATCCTATTGGCTAGTATTTGGTGAGAATTTTTGCATCCATGTTCATCAGGGATATTGGTCTGTAATTCTCCTTTTTGATGGGGTCTTTGTCTGGTTTTGGGATCAAGGTAATGCTGGCCTCATAAAATGAGTTTAGAAGTTTTCCTTCCATTTCTATTTTTTGGAACAGTTTCAGAAGAATAGGTGTTAATTCTTCTTTAAATGTTTGGTAGAATTCCCTTAGGAAGCCATCTGGCCCTGGGCTTTTGTTTGTTGGGAGATTTTTGATGGCTGCTTCAATTTCCTTAGCGGTTATAGGTCTGTTCAGGTTTTCTATTTCTTCCTGGTTCAGTTTTGGTAGTTGATACATCTCTAGGAATGCATCCATTTCTTCCAGGTTATCTAATTTGCTGGCATAGAGTTGCTCATAATATGTTCTTATAATTGTTTGTATTTCTTTGGTGTTGGCTGTAATCTCTCTTCTTTCATTCATGATTTTATTTATTTGAGTCATTTCTCTTTTCTTTTTGATAAGTCTGGCCAGGGGTTTATCAGTCTTGTTAATTCTTTCAAAGAACCAGCTCCTAGTTTCGTTGATCTGTTCTACTGTTCTTTTGGTGTCTATTTCATTGATTTCTGCTCTGATCTTTATTATTTCTCTTCTCCTGCTGGGTTTAGGCTTTATTTGCTGTTCTCCTCCAGCTCCTTTAGGTGTAAGGTTAGGTTGTGTATTTGAGGCTTTTCTTATTTCTTGAGAAAGGCTTGTATTGCTATATACTTTCCTCTTAGGACCGCCTTCGCTGCATCCCAAAGAATTTGAACAGTTGTGTTTTCATTTTCATTTGTTTCCATGAATTTTTTTAATTCTTCTTTACTTTCCTGGTTGACCCATTCATTCTTTAGTAGGATGCTCTTTTGCCTCCATGTATTTGAGTTCTTTCCGGCTTTCCTCTTGTGATTGAGTTCTAGTTTCAAAGCATTGTGGTCTGAAAATATGCAGGGAATGATCCCAATCTTTTGGTACCTGTTGAGACCTGATTTGTGACCCAGGATGTTATCTACTCTGGAGAATGTTCCATGGGCACTAGAGAAGAATGTGTATTCTGTTGCTTTTGGGATGGAATGTTCTGAATAGATCTGTGAAGTCCATTTGGTCCAGTGTGCCATTTAAAGTCTTTATTTCCTTGTTGATCTTTTGCTTAGATGATCTGTCCATTTCAGTGAGGGGAGTCTTAAAGTCCCCCACTATTATTTTATTGTTGTTCATGTGTTTCTTTGCTTTTGTTATTAATTGGCTTATATAATTGGCTGCTCCCATGTTAGGAGCATAGATATTTACAATTGTTAGATCTTCTTGTTGGTTAGACCCTTTAAGTATGATATAATGTCCTTCCTCATCTCTTATTACAGTCTTTGGTTTAAAATCTAATTTGTCTGATATAAGGATTGCCACCCCAGCTTTCTTTTGGTGTCCATTAGCATGGTAAGTTGTTTTCCACCCCTTCACTTTCAATTGGGGGGTGTCTTTGGGTCTAAAATGAGCCCCTTGCAGACAGCATATCAATGGGTCTTGTTTTTTTATCCAATCTGATAGCCTGTGTCTTTTGATTGGGGCATTTAGCCCATTTACATTCAGGGTAACTATTGAAAGATATGAATTTAGTGCCATTGTATTGCCTGTAAGGTGACTGTTACTGTATATTGTCTGTGTTCCTTTCTGGCCTATGTTGCTTTTAGGCTCTCTCTTTGCTTAGAGTACCCCTTTCAATATTTCTTGTAGGTCTGGTTTTGTGTTTGCAAATTCCTTTAGTTTTTGTTTGTCCTGGAAGCTTTTTATCTCTCCTTCTATTTTCAATGACAGCCTAGCTGGATATAGTATTCTTGGCTGCATATTCTTCTCATTTAGTGCTCTGAAGATATCATGCCAGTCCTTTCTGGCCTGCCAGGTCTCTGTGGATAGGTCTGTTGCCAATCTAATGTTTCTACCATTGTAGGTTACAAACCTCTTGTCCCGAGCTGCTTTCAGGATTTTCTCTTTGTCTCTGAGACTCATAAGTTTTACTATTAGATGTTGGGGTGTTGACCTATTTTTATTGATTTTGAGAGGGGTTCTCTGTGTGTCCTGGACTTTGATGCTTGTTTTCTTCCCCAAATTAGGGAAGTTCTCTTCTATAATTTGCTCCAATATACCTTCTGCCCCCTCTCTTTCTTCTTCTTCTGGGATCCCAATTATTCTAATGTTGTTTCATCTTATGGTATCACTTATCTCTCGAATTCTGCCCTCATGATCCAGTAGTTGTTTCTCTCTCTTTTTCTCAGCTTCTTTATTTTCCATCATTTGGTCTTCTGTATCACTAATTCTCTCTTCTGCCTCATTTATCCTAGCAGTTAGAGCCTCCATTTTTGATTGCACCTCATTAATAGCCTTTTTGATTTCAACTTGGTTAGATTTTAGTTCTTTTATTTCTCCAGAAAGGGTTTCTCTAATATCTTCCATGCTTTTTTCATGCCCAGCTAATATCTTTAAAATCATCATTCTGAACTCTAGTTCTGACATCTTACTAATGTCTGTATTGATTAGGTCCCTGGCAGTTGGTACTGCCTCTTATTCTTTTTTATGAGGTGATTTTTTCTGTCTTGTTATTTTGTCCAGAGGAGAATAGATGAATGAGAGAACAAAATACTAAGAGGGTAACAATGACCCCAGAAAAATATACACTAAACAAATCAGAAGAGACTTGAAACCGGGGGAAAAGAAAGGGAAAGAAAGAAGAAAGAAAAAAAAAAAAAGAAAAAGATAAAAAAAAAAAAGGAATATGATCAAATATGATCAGGCTGGTGCATAGATCAATGCCACATACTATATTTTGGGAGTATTTTGGTCTGTTAGAAGGAAGTGCCTCCCAAAATTTTAAAGAAAAACTTATATATGTAGAAAAATAAGGGTAAATATGATGAAGGGATGTAATATGATTGTAAAGATGAAAATTATAAAATATTTTATAAAAGAAATTGATAACATAAGAAGTTGGTTGAAAAAAGAAAGAAGAGGAATTAAAAAAAAAAAAAGAGAATGTGACCAGGCAAGAGACTAGAACAAAGCCATACCCTAGAGACTTAGGGTATATTTTGGTCTGTTAGAAGAAAGTGTATCCAAAATTTTAAAGAGAGAACAACTTATATATATATATCAAAAATAAGGTTAACTACTATGAAGGGATAGAATATGACTCTAAAAATGAAAAATAAAAATTTTTAAAAAAGGGTTTGATAAGATGTTGGTTGAAAAAGGGAAAAAGAAAAATTCAAAAAAAAAGAAAAAAAAAAGATAAAAAAAATAACTTTGAAAGACTAAAGAATCATGGGGAAAAAAGCCATGAGTTCTATGTGCTGTATCCCCCTAGTGTTGGAGTTCTGCCATTCTCATTGATCAGTAAACTTGGTCTTGGCTGGCTCTTCTTGCTGATCTTCTGGGGAGGGGCCTGTTGCCTTGGTCCTCAAATGTCTTTGCCGGGGCTGGGCTAAGTAATCTGCTCGGGTTTGCTCTCTGGTAGCTTTTGTTCCCTGCAAGCTTTCCATACAGCTATGGCAGCCTCCCAGTCTCCACCCCAGAGGAGCTGAGAACTCAGGGCCCCACTCCTCAGCGAGCCCCCAGAGAAAAGCAATCAATCACTCTCATCTCCCCGGTCTCTGGCCTCACTCTGTGCTCACCTGATCTGTGACCGAGCATTTCTGTCTCTGGCACACGATCCCGTTTGGAGTCTCCAAACCCAGTAGATTCCTGCAGTGAGCTCCTGTGGCGCTCCTCCCGGGGGAGGAAGGGGAGTCTCCCTGGATCTGCCGCTTGTTGGGTCCCTGCTGGAATAGCAGTATGACTGTGCCACGGATCATGGTTTATGGCAAACTTGTGCTAAGAGCCCACGCCTCGGCTGTCTCTGCAGCCAGCCTCCCTGCTCTGATACCTGGGAGCTCTGCTGCTCTCAGCACCCCTGGTCTTTCTGTGACCCCGAGCGTCCTGAGACCACACTGTCCCAGTGAGGGTTCCACCCCTGCTTAGCCACTGGAGCAACGTCCCTCAGAGGAGTAGACTTCTAAAAGTTCTGATTTTGTGCTCTACTGCTCTATCACTTGCTGGTAGTGGCTGATGGAGGCTCCCTCCCCCCTGCGGTCTATCTTCCCAAATAGTGCCTTGGATTCACTTCTCTTCACGTCCTACCTTCCAAAAAGTGGTCGCTTTTCTGTTCAGAGAGTTGCTGCTATTCTTTTCTTTGATCTCCTGTTGAGTTCATAGGTGTTCAGAATGGTTTGATCCCTACCTAGCTGAATTCTTGGAACCAGACGAAATTTAGGTCTCCTACTCCTCCACCATCTTGCTCCTCCCCCCCCAAAATATTTTATTTTTAAAAAAGATTTATTTATTTTGAGAGAGAGAGCAGGGGGAGGGGCATAGGGAGAGAATCTCAAGCAGACTCCACGCTGAGCATGGAGCCTGACAGGGGGCTCGATCTCACGACCCCAAGAGCCAAAATCAAGAGTCAGATGCTTAACCAACTGAGCCACCCAGGTGCCCCTCAACATATTTTATTAAGTTAAAGAAGGAATTTTTTTTTGCCCAAGAAAATTACCTATGAGAAAAGATGATTTTCAATGAAAAATGTGGCAATTAAGTATTCAACAGGTAAGTGAAACATAAATGCTTTTATAGGATTGATGGCTATCTTCTCTCTGCTCTGAAACTGGATAGAGCTTTCATTTGTATGTGCTTACTTTGTCTATTTCCAATTTGCTTCAATGAATAGGCTTCATTTCTTGTGATTATAATTTAATAACACCATCAACAAACAATATCCCAACTCCCATTTCATTGCAGTAAGTCCCAACAGTTCTCACTGCCAATTGGACTGTATAACCTATGTTAATTTTCTGTAGGACTTAAAGGTAGTTTGTTAAAATACCAACCAAAGCTGTTATAGACTAGATCAAAGTCCTCATGGGAACTCTGAAACTCTGCTCCAAGTTTTTCTTCCTGTCTGGACCCAGGCTGCACCATGGTGCAATTTCCCCAGATTTTGTATCATTTTGATGTGTTGGCTGAGAAGTGCTGCAAATAGATCCCAACCTGGATTATTTCCTTCTGGGCCCTTACTATGAAAACAATTCACTTGGCTTAAAAAAAAAAAAAAAAAGTAATCTCATCTTGGTTGGACCAGAGCTGTCCAGTAGAGATATAATACAAACCACATGTATAATTTTCAACTTTCTACTTATGATATTAAAAAAAAAAAAGTCAAAAGAAAAAGGTAATGTTTTATGTAAACCCCAAATATCATCATACAATATATAACCAAGGTAAAAATTGAGCTATTTTACCTTCTTCATTCCAAGTTTGTGAGATATTATGTGTATTTATATTTACAGCACATCTCAACTTGAACTAACCATGTTTCCCATCACATGTGGCTAGTGGCTACCTTATTGGAAAGTATAGGACTAGACTTTTCAATGATGGATGTAAAAACAGATTTTTGTATGATGAAAACTTGCATTAAAGACTCTGTCATGGAAACTGCCATAAAAAAATTTAGAATCAGTCAATCACATATTAAATGCCTACTATGTACTGTACTAGGTGCTGAGGGTGTGGTGAAAGTAAGGTTGTTAGTAGGGTTATAAAATACAGTTTCCCATTGTTCCATCCTTAAGGAGCCTAAAAATTCCTGCATGGCTGCACTGATGGAGGGGTAGGTAGGACAATGTAAACTAATACTGCAGAGGAATTTGTCTTATTACTTACGTTTCTGTCCAAAGGGAGAGTTACTTTTTATGGACAAGACACTAATGAAGTCACTCTCCAACTGTGTTCCCTCCTCTTCCTTTCCCACCCTCCCAAAGAACTAATATCCCTCCCATTGGGATAGTTTCAGAATAAGAAGTTCAGAGGCAAAGGGGCAGAGTGCCCCCAACGTACAACATGCTCGGGGAGAGGTGTGGACACTTAGCACTCTACAGACAGAAAATCTGATAATTGCAGTTAGGCATTTTACCAAGCTGGGTGAGACAATGGCTAAATGTTTCTTTATTTTAAATCTAAACTTTGGAAATTTTTTAATGGAAAATGAAAGATAATGCCATAATTTCAGTAATGGCCTTGATATAAGAAAGTGACACACCTGTGTAGCTTGGCATGAAAAAAGAACAACATGGGGGCAACCTGAGAAATTCAACAAAACTGCAAGGACCACTCAGGCAGATAAGACCCTCCTGGTTTAAAGACTTACTTTTCAATTATCTTTCATTGAGAAGAATCCGGGATTCTAAAATAGAACCTCACTGCATACCTTGTATAAGTCAGTATAGCAAAATCCTTCTAAGGTCTGATTTCAAAATGCTCTTTAATATACCCTCTACTATAATCCTTATTTACTGAACTCTCAATAGTCTGAGCTCTTTCAGGGCAGTGTCTGTATCTTCTGTATCTGTGTCAACAATGCCTGGTACATAGTAAATGTTCAGTATACGTTTGTTGAATTACCAAATAGAGTGTCATTACTTCTTTTTTTTTGGTGGGGTCTTCTTAAAGTCATGACTTAAAGAATCTCTTTGGATATTGTTATGGACAGACATAGATAGGCCGTACCAGTCCATTAAAGTCATGATTTTCATCCCCAGGACCACTTAAGCAGAGCTTTGTATAGAAAACTACATAATAAGGCTTGTTTCTTTCTGGTTGGTTATGAATTACACTGATAGTCTAGATAGGAATAGCAAAAAATGTTAATAGAAAAAAGTGTCAGTGCAAAGCAATATGAGGAAAGTGCCAAATGAATGGAACAGATAATACATGAGTTCAAAGGCAGGAGAGATTGATGTGGGCATTGGTTAGAAGGTGAGGTAGGAACAGTACTCAAGAGAATGGGTGGAATGTGTACGATCATAACATGGGAAGTCATCAAGCAGAAAACCAGAAATTTTTGCTTGTTGTTTTTATTTATGGACCAAACATTCACTTTAGGGAGCCCACATGGTGCTTTCACAGCATAGATAGCCTCCGTCAGGTCTCAATGGTGCTGAAAGAATTGTCTTTAGACTCTAGCTCAGGTTTTCCTCCCTGGCATTTTCCACTGTTTAGAGGAAATGGGAAAACACTCCCAGCTCTCTGTACTAGGGAAGGTACCGTGGGTATTGCTGTAATTCAATAAGGATTATTACTGAAAGGAGTAATAAAACAGAATGATAGCCCAGTACATAGAGAAGTGAAACTACCCAGAAGTGGTATACATTTTGTTCCATTTATTAGAGTGCTTTTGGATTCAAGGCAAGGACAAAAAAAAAAAAAAAAAAAATTAAGAGATGGTTTATCCAAATTTAGAATCTTTTAATAAATAATAAATCATTTAAGATGGAATAAAAGAGACTTGCTTCTTGCTTGCTTTTCTTCTGTTTGGCAATTCATCAGAGTCCAAATCCCATCAATCCATTCTAATGAGTTCTTAGTTTATATGTTTAATTAGTCCCTGTTGTCATATTAGCAGTGGATTTGTGGGATTGTATTATTTGTAAGAAAACGTGCAAAGAAGGAAATAAAAACCATCCTTTGTCTAAAAATGAATCTCTACTGCTTAGAGAATCTATTTTTTTCTTTACTTCCTCCTCTCTGTCCTTCCCTTGCTCCTTCCTTCATTTCATCCCTCCCTCCCTCCCTTTCTTTCCCCCCTTTTTTTTTTCTATTTTAGTTTGGTTCCTTTTATTTGTTAGAAAACTGATATTACTCAATCATAATAGAGAATTTGGTGTCATTCTAAATACTTTTTTTCTTCAAAAACAGATTTATATGTTCTTGCTTTATCATGTAAAATGTCACTTAGCCTAAAAAATACAAAAATCCCCATGCACTTAAGTGTTCTATAAAGTATATTAGACCTTATGTTATTCACAAGAATATCTGGATACTATCTAGTTTCACTGCTGTGCAATGTCACTTTGTGAAATTGACAAAAATCCCTTAAAAAATCTGTGTCTGGGTTTCCACATCTGTATGTAAGGGAATGTCTTGAGAACAAATGTGACTATGCAAAAGTGCTCTAAAACAGACTGAGTACCTATATCCATGGGAGATGATAGTCACAGAGGATATATATCTGAATTTGTAGGTGGGATTATGTCTTTTATTCTCTCACATTTATTTATTACTGTTTGGCTTAAGAATCAGTATCTTGGTTCAGAAATTAAAGTTCTTTATAGAACTGAGTCTGTTTCTTGATTTCCTGTTATGTAATCAGTGGATTGGGATGTCTCATGGAGAGATAAACCACTAATATCTTTCTGATTAATTATGTGACTTAGGCAGTCAATTTATTCCAGTAGTAGTTGTTTTAATAAACGTTTACTTCAGAAAATTTCAACTTATGTATAAGAAAGAGGGCATGTATTGAATGGAGCACTGGGTGTTATGTGCAAACAATGAATCATGCAACACTACATTAAAAACTAATGATGTAATGTAAGGTGATTAACATAATATAATAAAATAAAAAAAAAGAACAGAATGAATCGCCTAATCTTAAACCACTCTTAACTACTGTTAACATTCTAGTATATATCTTTTTTGTAAACCTATATATTTTTGCATATACACACAAAATATAAATGTGTATTTATATAGTATATAAACACACATAATACATGTAAGCATATACAAATACATATTTATATAAAATATGAATGTTAGACATATTACATATATATTTACATATGTAAATATATATGTATATATATTAATGTAAAATTCAAATACCAATATTAATCATTTAATAAATTTTTCTTAGTAATTTTACTTACATATGTATTCTAGTTTTATGTCACAAAAATGTTAGTTAATAATTTTTTATGCAATGTGCTATTTTCCTAGTCCTGTTTAAGACACATTTTCAACTGTGCTGACTCTCTTCACATTGTAGAAAGAGAACCAAATGAAAGCGCATTTTTGGCAGTTCTAGCCCTGTTCACATAAAAAGTCCTGAACCCTCCTCCTTTTCGGTCTTTGTTCTTTGATTTCACTCTGGTTGCTTTTACTACCCTCAGACCTTCTTGGCTTTATCATTCCTGATTCCCCATTTAGCCCTTGGTCTTGACAACAGATCTGGCTTCTTTTCTATGGTTTTAAACCTTGGCATTTTCCTCTGGATGCAGCTTACACTCCCCATCTGGCTTCACTCCCTCCTGACCATTCTGGAAAACTGTGAAGCTCAATCAAGCCTGCTCTATTCAGACTGGCTGGAATTTAAATGCATGCCAGGGATAGAGCATTCAGAGCTAAAGGTTGTAGTCAGATTATGGAGGCCTTGAGTGCCAAAGCAAAGAGTTTATACTCTTTTCTGTAGACGCCACGGCCCCAATAAAGGTTTTTAAACAGGGTGTTCTTTAGAGAAATTAACTTGGTATTTGTGTGCAAAATACAACAGGGGAAAGACTAGAGACTGGAGGCTATCAAGTGGGCCAAGTGATGGGTACTCTGGGTCTGTAATAAGAAAGAGATAGAAAGATAGGAAGGGAGGATGTGACAGATTTTCTTTTTTTAAATAGAGTTAGTGGGACTTTAAGTCACATGGATGTTATTATCAATTATACTATCAAGAGTGTTATAAAGAGCTTTCTATGTATTAGGTACCACACTGTATCTTTTACAGGCATTAGTTCACTTAATTCTTTCAACAATCTAAAGTAGATATGATTATTTTCCTAATTTTACAAATGAAGAAACCGAATTAGAAAAGTTATGTAACTTGCCTAGTATCTACAGCTAAGTGGCCTTCCAATTTAGATTTCTCAGATTTCAGTGTCCATGTTCCTAAGTTAACCTGGAGGGCAATAACAGAAATAAAGAATGCAGAAAAGGACATGTTGCTGTTTGTGAACATAAAGAAGAGGGATTTCTTAGGGGAAATCATTCTTTTTAACTGTAACTAAAACTTTGATATTGCTTCTGATTTTCAGAATAGAATACTTTTTATTCTATAATGAGTTGAAATAACTGGCCCATTCTTCCCTTCCTTTTCCCCAATCCCTGACAGAGCTTCCTATTCCTGTTTACATGGAATTGAGCAGCTTGCATTGTCAGAGCTTTGCCTAAATTGTGATTGAAGAATTAGCTTCCTGCTGTTATAACTCTGGTGTTGTGAAGTGAGATCTCATGATATAGTTATAGTCATCCAGTTGATGCTGATACTTTTCAGTTGTTGTTTCTTCCAATACAAATAAAACTGCCAAACATATTTATTAGCTCCTGGTATAAAACATCTCTCTGTGTTTAATCTAATACAACACATCAAGTTAAATGTCAAGATGACAGTAATTTGGTCACTGGAGGGTATGGTCATATAGGAGACCCTGGGATTATCAGGTAAGTAACTAGGTTTGTAAATGTCATACAGATGATTCCCTCTCCCTGAGATTTTTTTTTTTTAATTTTATTTATTTATTTGACAGAGAGAGACATAGCGAGAGAGGGAACACAAGCAGGGAGAGTGGGAGAGGGAGAAGCAGGCTTCCCGCCAAGCAGGGAGCCCTATGTGGGGCTCGATCCCAGGACCCTGGGATCATGACCTGAGCCGAAGGCAGACGCTTAACAACTGAGCCACCCAGGCGCCCCCCTCTCCCTGAGATTAATGTCCATTGCAGCTGCATATATACTGTAAACTTTTCCGGCTAGCTGTATCAAAAGTAGATAAATACCACAAAAGATTAAATTATTACAGTGAAGCTTTTATATCTCTCCTGGTTGGGAAATAAAATCTATTATGGTCCATTATTCATCATCCCTAGAATCTGCTATGTAAATCACTGGGGACTTGTCCAATGAGGCAAGAAAAGAAAAGAAAAAGAAAAGAAATATAGATTGGGAAAGAAGAAATAAAACTGTTTTTGTTTATAATCATCTATGTAGAAAATCCCAAGAAATGACAAGGAACAAAAAACAGAACAAAAAAACAAACAAAAAAACCCTCCTGGAATTAATTAGGGAAAAGTTATGTAAATTGCCCAGGATCTACAGCTGTATAGTAAGGTTGTAGGATACAAGGTTAATACAGAAAAGTTAATGGTTTCCTATACACCAAAAATGAGCAATTGGAATTTGAAATTAAAAACACAATACTATTTTCATTATTGCCAAAAAAAGAGAAATACTTAAGCATAAAACTCATAAAATATGTATAGGATCCATATAAGGAAAACTAAACTGATGAAAGAAATCAAAGGTCTAAATAAATGGAGAGATATCCCATGTCCATGAATTATTAAGATGTTAATTCTCCCCAACTTTATTTATAAATTCAATGTAATTCCAGTCAAAATTCCAGGAAGTTACTTCATGGATATTGACAAACTGATTCTAAAAGAATAATTTATATGTATATGGAAATGCAAAGTCTCAAATAGCCAACATAATACAAAACAAAAAGAACAAACTTGGAAGACTGACTTGACCTGACTTAAAAACTTCTTATAAAGCCATAGTAACCAAGACAGGGTGGTTATGGTGAAAGAATAAACAGAACACCGGAACAGAATAGAGGACCAAGAAATAGGCGCAATCATATATAGTCAACCAATCTCTGACAAAGGAGCAAAGGCAATTCAATGTAGAAAGGGTAGTCTTTTCAACTAATGGTGCTGGAAACAATTGGCTATCCACATACAAACAAACAAAAAAATGAAGTGAGATAAAGACTTTACACTTTTCACAAAAATTAACTCAAAATGGATCATAGACCTAAATGTAAAATGAAAAACTATAAAATTTCTAGAAGAGAAAATCTGGGTGACCTCCTGTTTGGCAGTGAGGTTTTAGATACAATCAAAGGCACAATCCCTGAAAGAAAATTGATAAGTTGGATTTTAAATAAAACTTCTGCTCTACAAAAGATACTCTTAAGAGAAAGAAAAGACAAAACATGGACTGGAAGAAAATATTTGCAAAACACATATTTGATGAAGGACTTATATCCAAAATATACAAAGAAGCCTCAAAACTCAGTAATTAAAAAAAAGTAAATAATAAAGATCTGAAAAATGCTTTACCAAATACACAAATGGCAAATAAGTATATGAAAATAGGGAATTTCAAATTAAAACAATGAGCTACTGCTTCATAACTACTAAAATGAATAAAATCTAAACGTCTGACAACATCAAATGCTGACAAGGCTATGGAGCAACAGAAGCTCTTATTTGCTGTTGGAGGAAATGAAAAATGGTACTTTGGAAGATAGTTTCGAAGTTTTCTTACAAAATGAAAGAATTTTACCATATAATCTAGTGATTTAACTCCTAGATACTTATCCAAATGAGTGGAAAACTTAAATCTACACAAAAACCTGCACACAAATGTTTATAGCACCTTTACTCATAATTGCAAAAAATTGGAAGCAACCAAGATGTCCTTCAGTGGGTGAATGGATACATACATTTTGGTACATCCAGACAATGGAATGTTGTTCAGTGATAAAAAGAAATGAGCTATCAAGCCAAGAAAAGATACGGAGAGAACTTAAATGCATATTGCTAAGTGAAAGAGTCAGTATGAAAAGTCAATATACCATGTCATTCTAACTCTATGGTATTCTGGAAGAGACAAAACTACAGAAATAAAAAGAGCATGAATTTGGGGGAGGGATGAATAGGTGACTCACATAGGATTTTTAAGGCAGTGACATTATGTATGATACCGTAATGTGGATATATGACATTATGCATTTGTCCAGACATGGAACTGTACAATGCAAAGAGTGAACCATAATATATATATATATATATATATATACACACACACACACACACACACACACACACACATTATGGAATTTAGTTACTAGTAATGTATCAATGTCAATTTATCAATTTAACAAATGCACCACATTAATGCAAGGTGTTAATAATAAAGGAAACCATAGGAGAAAGGTAGTATATGGAAACTCTTGTCTATCTGCTCAGTTTCTCTCTAAATCCAAAACTTTTCTAGAAAAAATAAATAAAAGTCTATAATTTGTTACTATCACACGGATATCATCAGAAAAGTCTTTATGGGGGTGCCTGGGTGGCTCAGTTGGTTAAGCATCTGCCTTCGGCTCAGATCATGATCCCAGGGTGCTGGGATAGAGCCCCGTGTCAGCTCCCTGCTCAGTGTGAGTCTGCTTCTCCCTCTCCCTCTGTGATCTCTCTCACTCTCTCTCAAATAAATAAATAAAATCTTAAAAAAAAAGTCTTTATGTATAGGAAAGCTGTCAAGCTCATGGTAGCAGATATAAGTTTTCCAAAACTTTAGTTTTTCTTTAAAGGTCAGACTTTATCATTGGCAACAAATACTGTCAGTTGTTTTCCTTGAAGTGACAGGCTCTTTCATTCATTTTCAGGAAAAATCTTGGAAAACATCCAAGTCCGAAAAACCATAGTTTGTCTGTCAGTCATTCCTTCAAGTAAAAGTGGTGATCCAAGAAAAAAGCAGCCAGTTGACCAGCACATGGGCTTTCCCACTTGACAAGTGTTATATTTTAGTATGCAGCAAAAATACCTGATGTGTTCTGTCCATTTTATCGCACAAAATATTAAAAAGACATACTCAATAGTCAATATTTAATACACAGTTTTACTATTCAATTAAAGGTATTCTTTAGTGCAACTGGCTTTTGGAATGCCAGTACTCTGACTTCTAGTGTATTGGGGCTACTGCCTTGAATGGGGCTAAGGTACCAGCAGTATTGCCTCTCCCCCTCCCACCCCTTCCATCCCTTTTATACCAACAATACAAGTCAGCCAAATGAAAAAGGTAAGTAACATTTTAGTATTATTAGGAAAATAGTTTTGACCTCCTAGATCTTTCGAATGGGTCTTGGGGGCCCCCAGGCATTGGTGGAACACAATTTGAGAAGTAATGGCTTAGATTTGGGCCTTGTAAACCCTTTATGTATTTTTAGTTCTTAAAAATGTGTTTAAGGAAATTTCAGCATAACCTTTATTCTTTTTTGTTTTCAGCAGAGCACTGGTCTGGATAACCTAGCTCACGACCAGAAAAACTAGCAATAGAGATCCCTTTGACCCTTTAAAAAATGTGACCCTCATTTCTCATAGTATTTTGTAGTCTATTTGTCCTTTATTCTGCCCTTTTAGTTCTTTAAATCTTTTATGTATTTTTATATTCTGTAGTTGCAATTCTAACTGAGGTAAAATAGATCATATTTGGTTGAACTTAATATGTGAAATCCTGAGGATATAAATTAGGGATGTCCTGGGGGATATTGTGTGTGCTTCTCACCTAGAGCCAGTTAGTACTGCTCACTGGGAACCATTTTCTTCCTCTCGAGGATCCTGACTGAATGCAGGGCTGAGCACCACATTGGCATCTGCTCTAGAACAACTTCAGCTTCCTCCTTGGCTTATGGAGCACAATTCAAACTTCCATTTACTGATTCTTTTCATTATTTTATTTCTTTACTTCCCCGTGAAGCAACACTATTAAGCATGTTTATTTTTCTCTGTTCAGGGATCTATTGATATTTCATGGATGGGAGATGAAAAAGTTTGGAAGGAAGCCCCTGAACTTGCCTGTGCTGTGTTTTTTCATAGTGTTCCCCCATACCGCTGACAATAGAGATCTTTATTGTTTTCATGGCACTTATTCCTAGCTAAAATTATATTTTAAAAATTTACCTGTTTATTGTCTGTCTCTCCCATCAGAATGTAAACTCCAAAAGGGCAAGGATTTTTTTCTTCTTGCTTTTTATTACATCCCGATTCCTAGAACAACGCCTGGAACATAGCAGATTCCCAGGAAATATTTACTGAATGAATGACTAAATGAATGAGTGAAGTTCAAATTTCCATCCACTGATAAAGTTAATCAGTAAAACTGCAGTTCGGTTGACACTGCTTCCTCACACCCAGAGCCTTGACTCTCAGTTTTCAAGAGCCTTCTGTGCTGATTCTGTCTGTTGCTGCTGTGGACATTTCAACTGCCAGTGTCTACTCTAGTAAATGGCCTTTGCTTATAAGGGAGACAAGTGTATCCCAAAGAATGAAAATGGTTTGCTCATGGTCACAATGGCTGGTTTCTGGTGGAACTTGAACCACAAAAGCCTCTCCATGTGCCATCCATATATCCTCATTTCTCATAACTGTATGAGGCCAGAAGCATTCCCTAACTGATTAACATTAACCCCAAATGAGGAAAATAAGCAGAAAGTACAAATTTGGTGTTTATTTGGAGGCTGAGGAGATTTCCAGGTCAAGGTATGAGTTCAGCAGAAGAAAGAAATTGTAAGAGTTGGCTCAAAAACCATCTTAAACATTAAACTTTTCTGACCACTGAGAAGGTTTGTTCTTATTTATAAACTCTGGTCAGAGAATTTGAGCTAGGTAGGAGACTAATGGATGCCATTCAAAATGAGTACCACCTCTCCAATTGTTGAACATAACATTTAAGCAAATAACAACCTTTCACTGCTTGATTCTGGTGTAGGGATATATATCCACCTCTCATTTCTCTTATAAAAGCCTCTGATAAATATGATTCATTTTATATCTGTGTCAGATGAGCAACATCAAACAGTATCATTTGTGTGCCTTTGAAGTCCCTCTCTGAATTTCTCTTATCTTGTCAAATCTGACACTTTAAGGATGGATCTTTCTTACCAGTCTTGTACAGTAAAAGTATATAACAAGTTCATTCCCAACCATTTTATTTTCTTTTTTAACATTTGCTTTAGAAATTTCTTATGTGTTAGGGCACTCATCAAAGAAACCCACATTTTTGACACCCACATTAATATCAAAAGAGACCATTTAATGAGCAGTGTTCTTATCGAGAAAAATGAAGAACTTGTGAATGGTAGAATAATCTAGACTGCACACTAAATGTTACCTCCGGAGAGAGAGGGAGATGTTAGACCCGGGAGGGGTTTGGTACCTGCCTGATGCATGAATGCAGGGAGGTGTTCCTCCTACTGGGATCTTCCCAGGATTTTCTCCCTGGTCTGCTAGTGCACTGGTGTATGGAATGGCAAAACCAAAATAAAAACAGGTCCTTTTTTGGGGGAGAGATGAAGAAAGCTGGCCTCCTCCCCCATGACTCACACAGCTGGCTATGAGGTTAAGGGAGTCTTTTTTTAAGACTGGGAGGAAAGTGGAGGAGGCAAGAGGAAAGCTCTGGAAGGTTATGCAGAAACTGAGCCTTCTAAATAGTACATAAGATGGTATGTCTGTGGATTAGATAGAGACTGGGCCTTGTCAGAAAGCATGCAGTTCTTGGAGGAGCGCTATTTGGAGAGATGAGCAACCTAAAATAGATTGTAGGACACCTGTAAGGGTCAGCTGACAAGATTTCCCAGGATCTATGTTCATCTTTTTGAGCCTGAGAAGTGTCTAGATCAGGACCTGTAGTGTTAAGAGGCACTCAATAAACACGTCCTGGATCACTGGTGTCTCACTCTACTTGGGAGGTGCTGTGGTAAGATAAATGAGAATCACCTTAGAATCCAAAGGCCACGTATATCCCAAATACCTCCTCCTAATTGGTTATAGAAGAGTCATTTAACCTTTCTGGGCCCTAGTTTTCTAATCTGGAAAATGAAGGTAGTGCCAGTCCTATTTATTTACATACTATATAGGATCGAATGAAGTAAAGTGGGGTACTGAATGTAATTTGTTAAGAAAACACAAAGGTGAATGCAGTGATGATGAAGATAATGATGATGATGAAATTACTAGCTAATTCTGAAATCTTATTTATCAGGCATAGAGCCAGGGAGATTTTACATATATTATGTATTCTCATAAAAAAAAAAAAAACCCTACCTGAAATAAGTATTTCACAACCAAGGAACTTGAAGCTCAGAGATGATACTCAAGGTTGAGTTGGACAAGTAAGTGGTAGGATTAGGTTTTGGACTGAGGTCTGTGCCTGTCATGATTATTATTAGCTAATATTTATTGAGCTTTTACTATAAGCCAGACACTACTCAATGAGCTCTGTATCTTTCATTTTATTTAATCCTCACAACACTACCCTGAGGGAGAAATTAAATATTGTTATCATCATTTTACAGTTGAGGAAATAATATCACTATTGCTATTATATTCATTGTACATGAGGCCAGCTCCAGCCCTCGGAAAGCTTTCCTCTAACTGGGTCACAGAGGGTTCCAGCTGCCCACCCACTACCGGCCCCACAGGGATCCAGGAGAATGCTATTTATGTCTCCTGCCCATCCCACAGAGCCTGGCACCCAGCTCCCTGGGGGAGGACTGCTCTTTGGAATTCCTGGCGCTGTCTTCATTCTCCTCCTCCTCATACGCTGCTCATCTCTCTCAGTAATGCCTACATTCAGTTTGTCTTTTAGCTCAGGCACAAGCAAGCATGGCCCTTGGCTTAGGGGTCACAAACTGGTTACTGAAGTCTGACCAATGCCTCTGGCATCTCATGTTTCAGAAAGGGAATGGGGAGTGAATTACCAGCAGCAGGATCCTCACCTGCAGCTAGCCCTGTGGGAAGGTTTGCTAGAAGGATTTCTCTACCAACCAAGACCATATTTTTTATGCAGCTGGATTTGCTGCATGTCTGGAGGGCATTTCTTTCCCTTCTCTGCAGCCCCTCTGGTGTTGGCGAGCTGGTAACCTAGGAAATGATGGGCGTGGGGAAAGAAGGCTTTGGTTGTGCTGAGTCGCCAGTGTGATTGCCAGGCTGGTGGGCAGACTCTCAGGTGGTAGGTGTGTGAGAGGGTGTGTGCGGGTGCTGTGAGTGTGCATGCCTGTGGTTGCTAGAGTGCTGGCACAGAGGTGTGGGCGTGATTGCAGTGTGAGTGATGCCAGTGAGGGTAATTGTCAGGCAGCTCAGATTCTTTTCCTCTCTTTTTCTTTCTTTTTTTCTAATTTATAGTAGGCAAAGAAATCCTCCTCTGCATCAGTGGGGTGATATTTTTGAAAAGTTTCCAAGGGGATGAATTATGTGCTGTGTCATTTTCTCAGTGTTATTGATTCTCCAAGGCTTTATGACTAATAATTCTTAATGAGGGGGCCTGGGGTCAGGGCTAAGCTTGGGAGGCCAGCCTTGTCTCTTTTTCACCACAAAAAGGATGCAGGCCAAATGCATCCTGGGGAAAAGTAAACCTGTAGTGCCAACCTTAGTTTTGCACCCAATGTCTACTCTATTCTCCAACACTTTGGTTGTACTAGATCCAATTTTGCTTTAGAGAAAAGATCCCATCCTCATTTCAATACCTCAGTTTGGGTAGAACTGACCCCATACTAAGGGTGGGCTTATAACCCAGGCTCCAGTATATCATGTAATTACTATAATCATTGGTTCAGGGATGAGTCTGAGACTCAATTGAGGCCAGTGAGGGTGAGATTCAAAATTAAACTACCGAAGAATAGAGAACTTTTTAAAAGTTGATCTTGAAAATGATAGACGCAATTTAAAATTTTTGGCAATAATTTCACAGAGAGGGCCTGCATGAAAACGGACTTAATACCAAAGGATTCAGGAAAAGGGAGAGGGACAAAGTCTAAGTGATTTCATCTGAGCCCCTGGATCTAGTTGGCTTTGGGGTAGGTTCTATGCCTAAACTTATTCATCATGTGAACCAGTAAGCTCCTTTTGTATTACAGTTTGGGTTGGGTTGTCTAGCACAGGGAAATGCCTTTTCAAGGGGAAGAAATTTTACCCCTGGCAGGTATTTGGCAATGTCTGTAGACATTTTTGGTTGCCATGGGCATCCAAGGGATAGAAGCCAGAAATGTTGCTAACTGTCCTACAGTGCATAGGATAGGCCCCTACAACAAAGAATAAAGTGTCAATAGTGCTCATTCATAAAGCTGTAAAAGTCTGCTGATAGGTAGCAAGGGACAGTTCACCTTATCAGAGATAAAACCTTGGTTTAGAAATTAATGGGGGATCTTGAGGCCTCTTTGATGCTCAAGGAGTGATGCTGTGCATGAAGCCAGTCCTGATTTAGCTCCAATGGCTTGAGTTTGCATATGAAAATTGCAAACCAGCACAGGCCATACAAGGGCCGCATGAATCTCCTCGTGGCATGGCAGCTGACTTCGTCTAGAGCATATGATCCAAGAGAGAATGGAAGGAAGAAATTGCCCTGCCTTTTATGACCCAGTCACATAACATTGCTTCCACCATATTCTATCATTTAGAAAGGAGTCACTAAGTATAGCTCACACTCAAAAGAAGGGGTATTCTACTTTACCACCTGAAGGAGGGAATATCAAAAATTTGTGGACACATTTTAAAACCACAGCATACTGCTTCCCTGAATGAAATCTCAGGCATAACTTGCAACTCTTTTCGTCTTTCTCAGATAGTAAAATTTCCAGCGTAATCTAACAAAAACTCTTATTCAGATTTCTTCTCACTTCTCCCAGTTTGGGCTTGGTCATAAAGGCAAGGGGGGAGGGGTTTGGTTGATTCTGCCTTCTTCTTTTCTCTTTTTTTCCCATTCATTTGCTACTATTGGGGTACTCCTCCAGAGTATAGCAGTGTGGAATTGGGGTACAACTATGGAAGCAAAAGCTCTATTAGGGAAGATAATTTATCAAAAAATCTCAGCTCCATTTTTACTAGCACAGTAGTACCCTGCAAAGATAATCGTCTTTCTGAAAACCTTGCTCTGTTGACTCTTTGAAAAGCCTGGTTTAATCATAAGCCGTAGAGTATTCACACACATTTATTATTGATACAGCACTTAGCCTTCTGCCTCCCAACAGTTGCCCTGACAGAACCCTTTAACCTCACCTGCTATGCTTGCTTTTCTGATGGGAATTAACCTTGTAGGATGTCATGAGAAGGCAGTGGTGGATTCAAAATCCTGCCAGTGGCTTTGAACTTTAATTCCAGCACCCCTCTAAGAAATGGGACTAAATACATAGCGTATGGATAAAGGTGTATATATCTTTCTGTCTATGCTAAAACACCCTGTGCTCTGTTTCTATGTCTCTTATGGCACTTGTATCTCTACATCATAGATAATCTTATATATGACTTATCTTCCCTAATAGAGCTTTTGCTTCCATAGTTGTACCCCAATTCCACACTGCTCTTCTCCTCAGCCCGTTCCTTGTACCTAGATACAGAGTAACAGATATATAGTTGGCTCTTTAAATCACATGTTAATTTGAGTGAATGAGTGAATAATTAGATCAACCCTTGGAGATTTAAAGACTAGAATGTTCTCAGCAAATCCACTTTACAAAACTCTATACCCCCTTTTAGCAAACCAGTTTGTCCTCTTCTCACCTTGCTTCATGAAGAGCAGAGGCTGGGAATCTGCCCAAGCAGTCATAGATTGAATCAAGGGCAATCAGCTGTCCAAACTGGACCAAACTGATTCTTCTTGAAATTTACATTTGTGAAATAGTGACTCAGATCAGTAATCTGGATAAACTTTTGTCAAGCAGTGCTGATAAAGCTGGTTTATAGGGAGAGGAATTGAGGATGGGCATAGAGAGAAGCAGAGACAGGGATGATTTGGTCCTTAAGGGAATGGTTATTTTGTTTTCTGATGGCTTTGCAGTTCCTGGTTCTGGGCCCTCCGCTTCTACTCTTGAGTTCATGGACTCTCTTTCCTGGTCCTAACATGGCTGACTTCTCTTGTCACTTTGGTCTTAGCTTGAATGTCATCTCCTAGTAGAAGCCTTCCCATAAGAGTTCCAGTTGTCAAGAAAAAGAAAAAAAAGAGTTCCTGTTGTCAGTGCTCTTTACCCCGGGTCACTCTGCCCTATTTTCCTCACAGCATTTATCACCTTAAATGGGTGCTAATGAGCTTTACATGTTTGACCTTTTATTTAATTTGTTTATTATCAAGTTCCTGCTGGAATACACCACATGACAACAGATAAACTTGTCTATTTAGTTCACTGCTTTTTTACCCCCAACCCTAGAATACACTGAGTAAGTAGTTTTTGAATAAATAATAGATATAATAAATCCTTCCTGTCATTCCAGTTATTTTGAAGAGGTTCCATTATTCAAACACAGTGATATAAACACATAGAAAACAGAGGCTATAGGGGTTATTGGTGCCCATATTAATGCAGGGTCTCTTAAGATGACCATCCCTATAATTTTTCCACCAGCTCCAAAGCAAGAACCAAAAAAGAAGATCTTCATTACATTTCATTGGCATTCTGGCTTGTTTGCTTAATCCTTTTTTCCCCCTTAATCTATTCAAACCATTAATTTTTATATTTACCCACATTTGTAGACTACTGGAGAATATTCTCACACTTCTCCATATTATTAGACCCCTAAATCATGTGTCAGCTTTCATATTATTCAGGTACTTTGCAAATGGTGGTGGTGAGGGTACTGATTTAATTTGGTTTGAAATCTTTTTTTTTTTTAATGTAATAGGAATAAATTATCAGGTAGTATTGGAGCACAGTTCCCACCTGTTTAATGTTGAAACCTTCTGAGGGAGTTTCAGGGAGATTAAAGATGTACAGCCAAGGGGCGCCTGGGTGGCTCAGGCGGTTAAGCGTCTGCCTTCGGCTCAGGTCATGATCCCAGCATCCTGGGATCGAGCCCCGCATTGGGCTCCCTGCTCAGCTGGAAGCCTGCTTCTCCCTCTCCCACTCCCCCTGCTTGTGTTCCCTCTCTCTCTGTCTCTATGTCAAATAAATAAAATTAAAAAAAAAAAATGTACAGCCAAGCACTCATCCTGTCTAGGAAGGAAGTGAGAAATCCCACCTTGTAAAGGTCTTTCAGAAAGTCAGGAGCACTCAGAGTTCTGTAGTATAGTTGTAGCAACAAGTCTACCATGTAACTCATTTGTGCAATAAATTTGGTCCTATTGATCTATTGGCAATAAGAACCCCGCACTTTATCTCAGGAATGGGGTGTGGGAGTGCATTGTTCAGTTCTAAGGTACCGAGTGTGCGGGGGCTGCGTGTGCTTTGGAACACGCTCCAAATGAGTCAGATGTCTGTTAGGGATGTTTCTTTGGATCTGCTGCCTATGCTTTCTCTCTGACATTGCTCCTAAGTACCCTTCCAACAGCTTATACTCACATCTTACAGCCTAGAATGGCCTGGGCTTTAGACAACCAATACAGGTGAGGCAAGCCCCCAAAAGACCACATTAGGAAATATCCCAGTGTCCATGGATTGGCATTCTTGACACCTTCCAAAAAAGTGGTGTCATAGAATGGCAGAATGGGCAGGAAAGTGAGCCTCTAGAGTCAGATGGACTTGAATTCACATCTCAGTTCAATCATTCCCTAGTTATGGGGCCTTGGACAAGACCCTTTCTTTTTTTCTCAGCCTTAATACTCTTTAAGTCAAAGTATTATTAGCATGCCAGACAAAATTGACCTCACTGGGTTGTGGAAATTATTGAATAAAATAATATACATAGAACTCTTTAGCGCAGTGCTGGGATATGGTAGGTACTTCCATTTTTCCTGGAGCTCAAGTTCTTTATTAATGATAAGAACAATAATAATACCATATTTCTTAAGTACTTAATATATTGCCGGGCATTACATTAACTAATTATTGGAGAAGACATGGTCAACTGTCTTTCCTATGTCTATTCTTTGTTAACAGAATCCTAAATTATGTGCCCAGCTTAAAAGGGTTTTTAGCTGCTCTTAAAACTAGAAACAGCCACATGACGAAGTTCTGGCAACAGATTTAGATTCAGAAGTCTGCTACCAGTTTCTGGGAAAGCTCTGCCACTTCCTTGTTACTTCCTGTTTCTGTTCTCTGCCTGTAGTGCAGATATGAGCCTGGAGGAAAACAGCCCTCTGGCTTCCATCATGCAACCTCTAAAAGAATCATGGAACAGGAAGATAGAAGGATCCTGAGGCATTGTGGAGCCTCTGTACCAACCTTGGAATGTCTACCTCTAGATTTTGAATTTATGGATGAAATGTCTTCTCTTTGGTTATACTTTTGTAATTTGAGGTTTATATATATGCAACCAAATGCAATCCCTAAACAATATAGGCACATTATCTTATTTATTACTCAGATAAGGCTTCTGACATTATTATTATCAAATCTATTTTATGTTAAGGATATTGAGACATAGGCTAAGTAATCTGCCCAAGGTCACAAATTATACATGTAATAAGTGAAGCAGAGAGTTGAATACATTCTTTAACTAGTAAAATATAAAATGGGGATACTAATATTTCTCCCCTCGTCTTCCTAACTGTTTCACAGCTTACTTTCATAACCTATAAACTTGTTCTGATTGTCTGATTTTTTTTTTCTTTTTTGGTAAAAACCTCCTGAAATTCTCCCAGACCACAGTGCTATTTTTCAGAAGTTTGAGCCTAATAGCAGTTCTGACACTGACTATCTGTATGGTCCTGGGCCAGTCATTTAACCTGCCTAGTCATTTTTTAAATGGCAGAATTGGAGTAGATGATCTCTAAAGTTCCTCTACTTTTCACTCTCTATGATTCTAAAGGTAAAATTTAACCAATTTCTAATTATTCAGTTAGGTGATCATCAAAATTTTATTTTATCTAGTTTTATCTCATGACCTAGTGAATATTGAATAAATATTAATTGATGACTGTATGAGGGACAAGGCAGCTTTTTCTGTTCTCTCACTTTTCCTTTAAGTCTTTGGCTTTTTATTATTTCTATATCCATCCAAAACCCAACATCTCGTTAGGTGGTTTGGGGGAGCTGATCCAGTGGAGATCAAAGACCATTGCTTCCAAAGAGTGAAGCTAGCTTCAGTCAGGGCAGAAGCAAAGGGAACAAATCAAAGGCCATAAAAGTTATATTCGGGGGAAAAAAAAAGAAAAAGTACAAGTCGTTCCTTGGGTGAAGGAATGGGGTTGGCATATGGATTCAGAAAAACAATCTTCAAATAAGAAATAGCAAACCAAAGCAACTTTAGCTGGAAAGGAGAAGAAAGCAAAGTGACAGAAAAAGGGGGTGGGGATATGTACTGTTTTTGAAACATTTTAGAAAGGTAAGTAGTGGCCAGAGCATTAGAAAGTATTAAAAGAGATTTGAGCAAGACTAAGAGAATAATATGGTATATTGTGAATGATCAAAATATATCGAATAATTAAGGAGGTAGAAGTATTCTGACTAAAGTAGAATTTTTTTCCCCAGGGGAGGTCATGTTAAGAAACCGTCTTGAAACTTGCTGAATAGTGCTGTATTATTGCTATGGGATAGGAGAAGGCTATTGTATGCAAGCCAAGGAGAGCACCCTCACCAAGAACAGAATCTGTTGGCACCTTAATCTTGGACTCCTCAGCCTCCAGAACTGTGAAAAATAAATGTCTGTTGTTTATGTGACCTAGTCTATGGTATTTTGATATAGCAGCCTGAGCTGACTAAGACAGTTTCCTTGAAGTCCTTGCAGCAGATTAAAGTTTAAGATTCTAATAATATAGGTTGACATTAGTGCAGAGAAAATCAACATGGGATAAGGAAAACAGCATGGACATTGGAACCATAGTTACTTTCCAAACTCTTTCTCTATCTTGTTGTGACATCTCTGAGGCTCAATTTACCCCACCTGAAAATGGGGATAATAATATCTATCTATCATTAGTGGTTTGCACTAAATAAAAATAATGGGAGTGAAGCTTCTAGTGAAATGCCCAATATGTGGTAGCTACACAGTAAATATTAATTCTTCCTTCTAGTAACAATGAGTATATTTTCTTCTCTTGGCTAATGTAGACTTTAATATTACTTGCTATAAAGTCCATTTTCTAGGAGCCAGTTTTCATGCAAAGAGAATCTGAAAGCACACATTGCAAGCATTCTACAATGAAAATTGCACTAAACAGGATAATACATTTGTCTTTATTTACTATTTGCAGACTTTGTGCATCACATCTATAATTATAGTTTGTACTTTTCAAGGATTTTGATACTTGTTCGATGAGCCTCACTTGACCTCTTTTTGGGGGACTGAATTGGACTAAATGTGCGGTACCGGCACTATTTTCTCCACAACAAATGTGTTTATTGTACTACATGTGGAAGGGAAGTAAATTACCTTATTAATAGCACCACAGACATTCTGGATTTAATTCAAAATGTGGAAGGGTTGTAAAAAAAAATGTGGAGGGGGCTGGAGAAGTTGGCTTTTGAATTTCTTAGGTAGACTATAATTCCAGGGATGATTTCTTTATGTTATTAACTATTCCCCAGGAAATGAACACTTTCAGGTTCTAGTTACCACCTGTACGGAAAAAAAAAAAAAAAAAAATGCAAAGGACTTGAAGCTTCCTTTGGATAAATGTTTTACTTTGTGCATTTTTCAGGAAAATTTAATGCTAATTACTCAGGGCTACTAAATTTAGTTGGTACATTGGTTATGGAAAGTTGTACAATACCTAGTTTCATTTTGTGGGATACAGTTTTAATGTATAAATATGGATAAGGTGGATGGGGAGTATATAAAGAGGAATTTGGGATTTTTCTGAAGTATTCTGGATAATTGAATTCAGACTCTAACAAGAAGGAAGCTCTACATTGGAAACTTCTTGGTTGTGGTGATAGGTATTCTTACTGTGTATAAAAGAAAACCAGAAGAGTTGGCCTCCCTCAGAGGTTTAACAAAAGGGAACTAAAGTGTTATTCAGAATCATGGCTACTATTGTTTGTTGAGTCAAATTCTTTTGCTAAGTAAATATCAAGATGTTCCAAAAATACGTTACTTCAATTTTATATGCATTTGACTTATTGCATTTCTCTTTTATGCCAGCCACTTTTTTGATTCCTGGCTGCACCGCTATGACCAAGCTGTACAGGGGTCCATGCCCTCATTGTGGACATGCACAGCGAGGGAATATCACACTAATCCAGGAAAGAGATATATAACGATAATTTCTGCTAGTGGCAAGTGAAGAAAATAATATGGGATAAGGGGAGAATAACCAGGGAAAGAAGGCTTTACTTTCTTATTTTTTAAAATTGACATATAGTTGGCACACAATGTTACATTAGTTTCAGGTGTACAACATAGTGATTGGACAAATCCATTCCTTATGCTGTGCTCACAGTGTAGCTGCCATCTGTCCCCATACAGCAGTATGACAGTACCATTGACTATACCCCCTATGCCATACCTCTTAGCTCCATGACTTATTTATTCCATAACTGGAAGCCTGTACCTCCCACTCCTTTCACTCTTTTTGCCCATATTTGCACAAGTCATTTTTAGCATATTAAGGGGGATAACGATGAAGGATTCCATAGAGTAGGTGAAAGTCCCCAGCCCATGGTTCTGCATTGTGTTAGGAAAAGCTATTTAACATTTTGTTTTCAGAGAAGGAAAGGCTCTTTGATAAGAACTAAATAAGGTGGGACTGGATACATTTGTCCAGGAGGATGCAAGAATCAGACCCTAAGAAAGTGGGAGAGAAGTTAAGAATTGGCACAATTTGTTAAATAGCTAAATATCTTTCCGAAGGAATTGACCTGAAAACAAATACTTTTTTTTTTTTTTAAGATTTTATTTATTTATTTGTGAGCGAGCACACAAGCAGGGGGAGGGGCAGAGGGAGAGGGAGAAGCAGGCTTCCCACCAAGCTAAGAGCCTGACGTGGGGCTCAATCCCAGAACCCCGGGATCATGACCTGAGACGAAGGCAGAAGGCAGATGCTGAACAGACTGAGCCATCCAGGTGCCCCTGAAAACAAGTACTCTTAACAGTACTGGGAGCACAAAGAGAAATTCCTTTATACATTTAGTACAGACACAAATTCTTCTGGTAGTACCTTGTGAGATATTTTTATGGGCCCTTTTGCCCTGATGTTAGTAATTTGCATGTTTCTGAGGGTGTGATAGTTGTTAAGGATGCAAAACTGAAAAAAACATGGTAAGGTGCTATTTTTATTTTTTGTAAACTTTTTATTATAGTTATGGTTTACTTCTTAAGATAAGGAAACCCTTTTTATTCAGTTATTCTTTCATTAAGGGGAGCGCAGATACATTATAAACTAATATTATTTTCCTGAAAGAATACTGTGCTCATCTCTCTCTCTCCCCCAGTTGAAGTCTGGGGACTTTCCTTCCTCTGCCTCCCACTGGTCCAGCTTCACTGGCAATAGATCAGGGATCACTAAGCCGAAATGGTCAAATGTGCAATGCCTGCTGACACAGCCTTAGAGGATGCGATCTTACTGTAATATGCAATCAGAGAAGGAGTACGTGTTTAGAACTAGTTCCCAAACCTCAGAGCAGTTGGCCTGCTGCTTCTGAAAGAACTATCTGCCTTCAGCAGTTGAGCCTCGGCAGCAGAAGCAACACAGAAGAGGGGATAAAATTCTTGTTCCTCTTTAACCTCCAGCTGAATTTTATTTTAGGTCAAGTCCAATCCCTTTTTGTACTCTGAACTTTGGGATGATGCTAATTTGAGAAGTTAAGGTCCAGTATAAGCTAATGGCTTAATCATGTCAGGAAGAGACTTCTCTCTGTCTCTGATAAATGAAGATTATATTGAGCAATTACATGCATTAGAGACATTTAACTCCCTCCTTTGAAGCAGACATTTTTGGCTACTGGAATACACCAGATGCTGTGGCAAAGGGGATGATGGATGATGTTGGGTTACTGATTTGCATATAGGAATGACTTTTTTTCTGTGTGGAAAAAATTGCAAGACAAAACAAGAATAGGAAGAGAGATACCTACTCGGATACTGATAATCAGTAAATATTAAAACCATTAATAGTTGTTTTGACTAGAAATGTCTTTAATCCTCTTGAAGTAAAATTTTACATAGAGAATAAACAAAGTAAGTGGATATTTCCCAGGTGGAGAATTATCTTGATTATAATTTTTATTATGGCACAGAATATTAACTATGTCTTCCATGAAGGCCACACACATACAGAGAAAGAAATAATAGGTAACTAGTGGATAAGGCAATCAGCCCCACTGTACTCTCAATCTTTGATTAAGCCCATTTTCAGTTGTTCTGTATTTGTTGGTGTTTTATTAATGTGTGATATCTATCGCACTTTGGCTCATGAGATGAATAAAGCAATGACTAATTACTAGTCACTGTATTTTTAGTCAGTATTGAGAAATTTTTTTGTAAAGGAGCTCTCTAACTTTGTAATTGTAGACAGAAGGTTCAAGTCAATAGAATAATGTTGCTTTCACCAAAGTGAACTAAATGGTCGTTTGGCACCTTTTTCAGAATCCTCATTTAATTGTTGTGGGCTGCTAGAGTCGGTATATACTTTTTATTTTTTGCTCAAATCAAAATATATGCCCCCAATTAATGCTATTTTCATGGCCTGAATGTCTAGTTTAGCACCTATGTACAAATTGACAATTGCCTTTCTAATCCCAGCTAAGCCTCTCAAATTTATGTTTGTCTTTATTTGTAGAGAGACAAGGGAGAAAAAAAATCCTTCATTTCAGTCCAGGTAGATTTTGATTTCATTATTGACTGTCACTAATCAAGGTTAAATGTGGTGAGATTTCTCCCATCCAACACTGCACACCTGAGTCTCAGCCATTCTGTTTTCTTACCTTACATTTTTCTATACTGCCCATAGCAATAGACCCACTTCGTTAGTTCAAGATCAGAACTAATTAATTTATTCTTGCAAATAAATATGTATTAAGTCTTATACTGGGTTGAATAATGCTCCTCAAAAATTCATATTCACCTAGAACCTCAGTATATGACTTATTCAGAAATAGAATCTCCCCTGGAGCCCCCAGAAGAAACCAGCCATGCCATCACCTTATTTTCAGCCCTTTGAGACTCCTTTCTGATTGTTGGCTTTCAGAACTATAAAAGAACAAATTTTTGTTGATCTAAGTCACTATACTTGTGGTAATTTGTAGGATCAGGAAACCAAATCATCTTCCAAGATAACACAGTCATTAATTAGCAGAGCTGGGATTTGAACCAGCATCTGGCTGTTTCAGCATCTGTGTGTTTAGTGCCTAACTCTACTCTCTCTCAGTATATGAATTTGAGGTAATTCATTATAGTTTACTGAATGAGCTATAGTTCACTCTATAGTATATAGAGTGATTTAGTCTCATGAACACAGGTTTTGG
Organism: Phoca vitulina; assembly: GCF_004348235.1. Classification (NCBI taxonomy): domain Eukaryota; kingdom Metazoa; phylum Chordata; class Mammalia; order Carnivora; family Phocidae; genus Phoca; species Phoca vitulina. The sequence goes on along the minus strand of NW_022589719.1, from coordinate 9,526,147 downwards.
AGTTAGGCAGACTGGAATTCCAGTAATAGTTTCCCAATTTATTGGTTGTCTTACTTGTCTTTTTAAAAGAAGGAATCTTGAACCGCTTGTGCCACTTTGTTTCTGATTGTGTTTTCTTCTTGGTGCAATGTTCAATCCATGTCTTTGGATTCTGGTTTCAACTTCTCTGATTTCTCATCCACTCTGCCAGTCACTTGCCTGTTTGCTCTCATGTCTCTTCCTCTCCTGTCCCCTGATATGTTTGAATCTCAGTGGGCCAACTGTTGTTATTTCTAAGACCTTTTTGCCAGCTGGCTTCATGTTGTGTTCAGCTAGTGGAACCCTGACAAGAAATTGGAGGGCCAGAAGAAGAAAGAAGCCAGATGTTCCTTCCCTCACTCCTCTGCTCCCTAGGACATCTCTGCCAGGCACTCAACCATTCCAGAATTTTCTGTAAGGCCCCTCTTGTTGGCCCAATATCCTGGGTTCTGGTAATATTAACTCCTAGATACTTTCTTTATATTTCCATCCCCAGGTATCATTATGGACCTCTGGTGGTGTTAATCTTGGGGTTGTCTCATATCTCTTAGTTGACTTTCAGGCTGCGCTTGATCTTTATAACTAGTTTGTGCTGTTAAAACTCCTCTATTGAACTAGCATGTGTGAGTTCTGTTTTACTCTGGCATATTGAGCTGCATTACTTTTGATCCTGCCTTGAGTTCAAGCCCAAAGCATGATTTATCACCATGTACTCTGCTTGGTAAGTACCCAGGCCCAACTTCTACATGTACCTGGTTTTTGGTCTTTTTATCCATCATTATGAAGGCTTTCTACTTCTTGCTTATTCCATTTGACTATGTGTATCCCTAACTGCTTCTTTTTTCATGCTGCACCTACCTGTCTTGCAATCTTAGGTGAGAACCATTTTCCCAAAACCATTTCTCACACCTGGATTCATTCTGCTCTCAAGCCTTTTGGTTGCCACCTTTGGACATTTTAATCACCCATTGTCTGCCTGGCAATGAAACGATGCAGTGAGTACTATGCTTTGCCTCTGTTCTCGCCATGGTACTCCATGCTTATCTCTATCCCAGATCTGTTTGCATTTAGTTGTCTGTCACCCTTGCTAGACCATGAGCAACTAGAAGTTAGAGACTTTCTTTCAACTCTTGTCCCTAGAGTCATTCACAATGCCTGGCACAGGACATATCCTAAGTAATGAATGCATTGTAAAGAAAAGTGGTGGTTTAGCTTAGAGAAGCCGAGGGCAGACTTAATTACTATTTTCAAGTTTATATGGGAGATGCTGAGTTTAATAGGGACATAAAATCTGAGAGTTGGGAGGAATCCTAGAGGCCAACTAGACATCTGGCAGTTGGTTGTTTCCTTATGAATGAAAACTACAATAAAGTGTAACAATCTTAAAAAAAAAGTATGATTTCAAATGGAAATATGGAGGTCCATTCTATCAGAGTGATAAAACCCAAGACACCCAACTGAAGGGTCTCTAATCCCAGAAATCTGCATGAAAATAATATAGGTTTCCCAATATTGTGTGCCTTAGATATCCATTTCTTAGGAGACTACAGGCTGAACTTGATAATTTCTCAAGGCCCTTTTACTTATAGGTTTCTAGAATAGATCATAGTTTGAGGGGGCCAGAGAGCAAAAGAACCTGATTAACCTTTTTTTTTCCTTAATTAAACTTATAATTTATAAGCATTAAAGTAGAAATATAGATGACAATTAAAATGTTTATTAAATTGTAATGGGATTGAACTAGGTTAATTGAGACTAGATTCAGGAGATTTTTGAGGTAAGAAAGGTAATATAGCCATCTAATCAGTGAATACAATTCTAAATTTTTGAATAGCTTTCACTATATGTTTACGTACTTAGCTGAAGACAATTTAGGGCTAGAAATAGCTTTTTTTTTTTTTTTTTTTTTTTAAAAAAGGCCAAGGAGTAACATTTACAATCTTGATTCCAATTCCTTTCTCCTGCTGCTTTGAGAAACATTTTATAAATGAGGCCCTTCATGTGTCCAGTGTTCTTTTCCCACTATCCACTTGCCACACACAGGAGGCATGGAATGCTTCCATCTGCAGGATCTGAACAAGGGATGATTCCTACAGCATTCCAGCAGGCTCTTGGATCCAGCTCTTCTGCCTTGCTTCTAAATGGGAAGTTCTCACCATACATTACATCATTAGTTTTTGATGTAATGTATGGTGATTAACATAACATAATAATAAAAATAAATAAATAATATCACCATTAAAAAAAATAAATGGGAAGTTCTCATGTTGAATTAAAGACCCATCAAAGACATTTTCAAAACATCTCTGAGTCAGTTAAGTCAGCACTTCTTGGAGGCAGAAGAAAACTCCAATGTGTAATAAAAAAATGAAAGAACTGACCTGTGGGAAATGCGGCACTGTGGGGTAAAGGCCTGGCCTTCGAGGCTGGAGAGCTGGTTTGAAAGCTGGTTCTGCTCCTCCTGAGCTATGGAGCTATGTAGACTTGGGTACATAACTTGACACCTCTTTTTCCTCATCTGTACAATTACAGGATGGGATGGGAGGATGTCAGACTACCTGTAAATTCCCTTCTAGTGAAACACCCCTGATACTGTAAAAACATTTTTTCAGCATCATGGTTATCAAGACAAATGCAAGGAAGCCAGAGGATAAAGGCACATGAGCATGAATTTCCAGTTATTCCATTTTCTTATTTTTTAACATATTACCCAGGTGGTTTTTGTTTTGTTTTGGAATAGAAATATAACTGTTGCATAAAAGAACAAAGTCTTGGGGCTGCTAAGACAATCATAAGAGTTGGTTTCTTCGGACTCAGAGTAGTAGGTTCAGCGTGAAAGTTCAGGCTGATGAACATCCAAATGCAGAGTGATTGTGTGGGCTCAGGTATCCTAAACTCAGCCACAGTAAGGGATGCAAAACATATAGTATTTATTTTATTTCTTTAGTAAAGATTAATTGAGCAGCTGCTGTGGGGTGAGGATCTGTAAGAAAGGAGTTAATCATGAATTTCTGTGGAAGTTTTCATTCCTCCTGGTATTCTACTTTAGATCTCATTTAACTAACTCATCTACTATTTATCACGTACCTAAGCTGAGAAGTCCCAATGAAAAGATGTTTTCAAATCCCCAGTTAGAATCAGTCACCTGGAATATCTGTAGCATTTAGCATGTGATTTTTAATTGTATTTAGGCCTTTTTTTTTTTTTTATCAGACCACTTAGAATGTTATTTATTTATTTATTTATTTATTTTCTAATTGTTTATCCAAAAATAGTATCTCGTAGAAACAGAATTTAAGAGTTGATGGGATTTTAGTGATTCTCCAATCCAGCCCCTGATTTTACAAATGAATAAATGAAGGCCAAGATGGAGAGAGGGAGGGAGAGAGAGAGTTTGAGAGAGGATTGTTTAGACCTAATCTATTCGGCTTTTTGTTGGAGTTAATTGTTTATGTATTTCCTCACCCTATTATATAATATGTCTTTTTGACAGCAGGACTGTCTTACTCATTTTTATATTTTCCTTCTTCATTTCTTCATACAATATCCAGCATATGAAAAAACCTAACAAATTCTTATGAAATATGTACAAACTAATAAATACTTATTGAGTCTTTGCCATATTAGGAATGGTTCTTAACACTTTATACATATTATCATACTTACCATAGCTCTAGATCATAGGCACTACATTTATCATTACCAATGAAGAAACTGAGGCCCAGAGAGTTTCAGTAACTTTATTAAGGTCATGTACCAACTAGAAAACCTGTACCTTTAGGCATTATATTATAATGTCTCTTAACTAAAAGAATTAATCATTGGTGAATAATCCAAATGGATGGAAATGTAAGTGGATATCATCAGTTATATTTTCCGGAGCTCCAGTGACAGTGTTTGGCTGGAGATTTGACTGGCATTGAGAGGCCTGCATAATAAGAATCATGGCCTATTTCCCCATTTGGTTGCTTGTTAATGCAGTGAAAGTTTAAACCCTTATCCTTCCTACAATTTCGTATATGGCTAGGAGATAAAGTGACTCGCTGGGTAAATGGAAAAGCCAGAAGCCCAGTTTTCATCTTTTTATGTTCCCTAATAATAGTCAAGAGGAATATGAAAGATAGTTGTTATGAGTTTAAGGCTGGCGGCTGGTGGTTATAGGCTGTTATGACATAGCTAGCTTACTCACCACAGTGACAACAGAACTCTTTTAAGATGCTTAGGAAACAGGGTAAGTATAGCTTGAGGACTTGCAAACATTTAATGTCGTATCCAAGTGGCTGAGCATTTGCATGGATCATGTGGCTTGCAATGGGAAGTTTGGTCTGGGCATTCACATGCACACATTGTTTCCTAAAACTTATAAGAAAATCATATCTAACCCACGGATTGTCAGCTGAATCTGTAATGTGTGTTAAACATTCTGTATCGGTAAGAAATTTCATCATGTTAGAATATACTCTTTCCATGATTGTTGAGAAAGAAAACTGGCTGATTTTTCTCATATATCAACAAAATAGTAGCATTGGGATTGAGATTGGAGTAGGCTGGTGTGTATGTGTGTAGAAGGTTCCTGGTATATGAGAAATGTTGACATCTCTCAGTCACACACAAATGGGGATAGATGATTAGGGTAGAAGAAATCAGATAAGATCTGGATATATTTGGCTCCCAAGAGGACTTAGAAGTTGACATTTACTTTGTTGACTTCACTCAGGGCCAACATTGGCTCTGTTATTAGGGTGATTTGTGAAAATGTTTAAGAAGTCAAGATGAAATGTTCTCAAGATATACTTCACAGCAGTGTAAATATACTCAACACTACAGGACTTTATACTGAAAATGTTTAAAATGGCAAAATCAATGTTACGATTTTTTCTTACAATTTTATTAAAAGTACATTCTGTTTGATTCCATTTTTATTAAAAAAAAAGTCACTACCTCTAGGTGGGTACTGCCTTATATAGGTTGCATGGCTGAATTTTGGCCTCTGTTCCTCACCTTGGTTGGGGGCCCTTGTTCAGTGCACAGAATGTGCACAATTGTATGTGGTAGTCCTGGCTATACTAGTCCATGTTTGGTCTTTGGATTATATTAGTATAATTAGTAATAATAATATGATTGACATACAACATTTTATTAGTTTCTGGCATACAACATAATGATTCAATATTTGTATATATTGCAAAGTGATCACCACAATAAGTCTAGTTAATATTCATCCCCATACACAGTTTTTCTTTTTCTTGAGATGAGAACTTTTTATTTATTTATTTATTTGTTTATTTATTTATTTATTTATTTATTGAGATTTTATTTCTTTATTTGACAGAGAGATAGCCAGAGCGCACAAGCAGGGGGAGTGGGAGAGGGAGAAGCAGGCTTCCTGCTGAGCAGGGAGCCAGATGCGGGGCTTGATCCTAGGATCCTGGGATCATGACTTGAGCCGAAGGCAGATGCTTAACGACTGAGCCACCCAGGCACCCCAGGATTTTTTTATTTTTAAAGATTTATTTATTTGAGAGACAGAGCAAGCATGAGCGGGAGGGGAAGAGGGAGAGGGAGAGAGAATCTGAAGCAGGTTCCATGCTGAGTGCAGAGCCCAGCTCAGGGCTCAATATCATGACCCTAGGATCACGACCTGAGCCACAACCAAGAGCTGGACACTTAAGCGACTGCATCACCCAGGCACGCTGAGATAAGGACTTCTAAGATCTGTTCTCTTAGCAACTTTCAAATATGCAATATAGTATTATTAACTATAGTTGCCATGCTGTATCTTACATCCCCATGACTTATTTACTTTATAACTGGAAGTTTGTACCTTTGACCCCCTTCACCCATTTTGCCCATCCCTTCCACCCACCTCTCCATCCTGCACCCCCGACCTTGGCAACTACCAATATGTTCTCTTTATCTATGAGGATGATGGGTTTTTGTTTGTTTCTTAAATTCCACACATAAGTGAGATTATATGATATTTATCTTTCTCTGACTTAATTCACTCAGCTTGCCCTCAAGTTCTACCCATGTAGTTGCAAATGGTAAGATTTAATTCTTTTTTATGGATGAATAGTATTTCAGAGTGTGTGTGTGTGTGTGTGTGTGCGCACGCGTGCGTGCACGCTCATGCAGGTACCACATCTTTATCCATTCATCCATCGATGGATACTTCACTTGTTTCCATATCTTGGCTGTTGTAAATAATGCTGCAGTGAGCATGGAGTTGGATAGATCTTTTTGAATTAATGTTTTTTGTTTTCTTCTGATAAATACCCAGAGGTAGGATTGCTGGATTAATCAGTACTCTGAAACTGGATGTGAATTAGCTTTGGCCTAAAATGAGGGTAATTAGAAAGCTTATTTAACTGAGGTTGGACTAGCAGAGCAGCTAGGGCAAGAAACAACTGCCATCTATGATAACTTGATCATCTCATTCTTTCATTTCTGCTTTTCTCTATGTGTCGTTTTGCTTTTACCAAAGATTTTTTTAGCAAGATGGAGACCATGGCTTCTCATGGCTCTAAAGTCATATAACATCATTTTAAGAAAGATCATAAAGTGCACTCTATCTCTCTAGTTCCATGTTAAGCAGTCCTAAGAAGAAGTTACGATTGCCTCCGTTTGTAGTAGGTACACATCTCTGGACTCACAGTTCAGCTGGATACTATGATAGGTCCGTTGTGGGATAGATGTTGACAGTGGCTAGAGTGACTGGATCTGCAAAAATCTGGAAGCTTCCATTCAAAATGCATGCTTAGAGTGAGAGGAAAGAGACGTTTCCTCAGTAAAGAGGAAGTAGAAGTTGGTTTCTGATTCAGGAAGATAAAAACAACAGATAGCCCTTCATAGGTCCTTAAATTCAAACTTGTTAGTGTCCTATTTCCAAAGGTGTGTAAAACTACCTCTCAGTAATAAGTCATAAAAGTATGCAGCAAGGGGTGCCTGGGTGGCTCAGTCGGTTAAGTGTCTGACTGTTGATTTCGGCTTGGATCATGATCTCAGGGTCATGGGATTGAGCCCTGCTTTGGGCTCTGTGCTCAGCGCAGAATCTGCTCCAGATTCTTTCTCCCTCTCCCCCTCCCCCCAATGCTTTCTTTCTTTCTCTCCCTCTTAAAAATAAATAGATAAAATGTTTAAAAAATGTATGCAAAAAGGATGAACACTCAACTTTTGCATCAACGTGGATGGAACTGGGGGAGATTTTGCTAAGTGAAATAAATCAAGTAGAGAAAGTCAATTATATGGTTTCACTTATTTGTGGAACATAAGGAATAGCATGGAGGACATTAGGAGAAGGAAGGGAAAAATGAAGGGGAGGAATCAGAGAGGGAGATGAACCATGGGAGACTATGGAATCTGGGAAACAAACTGAGGGTTTTAGAGGGGAGGGGGCTGGGAGGTTGGGTGAGCCCGGTGATGGGTATTAAGGAGGGCACGTATTGCATGGAGCACTGGGTGTTATACACAAACAATAAATCATGGAACACTACATCAAAAGCTAATGATGTACTGTATGGTGACTAACATAACATAATAAAAATGTATGCAGCAAATAATTAAAATATCAATAGATTCAATGCATCATTTCTCCATAGGATAGCTATAGGAGAAATCAGGTTAAGGTTCTCACTGGTAAGCCTGGAATTAGAGAAGGGGGAGTCAGCTCTATGATTGTAGTGTTTAATAACTTGAACCCAAGGCAGCCTTCCACGTCTGTTTCTACGATAGGAAGGTGCCTTCCAGAGAGAATGGGAACTTTTTTCAGGGGTGTGCTCCTTTGCACAGATTTACCAGTCCATGACTGCCTGAATTTCCATTGTTTGTGCTTCCTCTTTGGTTGAACTGTAATAGTTCTAAAGGTTCAAGTCCCAACTCTCATTTACTATCTATATGAGCCTTGAGCAACCTGTTTAACTTGTTTAATGGCCCTAAGCTTCAGTTTTCAGTTTTCTCATCGGCAAAAGAGAACTATAATAACATTTTCCTCATAAGGTTTCCTTAGAATTAAATAAAGTAACTATGGCAATTGCCTAACATAGTGTCTGACACATAGTATACATTGATTTGAAATTTTTCTAATTTGTTGCTAGTATTATCATTGTTGTTGATAACTGTACTTTTGCTCTTGATGGCCAGTTTTGCCTAAGATAATTGCATAACTCTGCTTTGATGCATTTTTTGTTCTTATTATACAGTTTAAATCCCAAATGGCAACCTTATTTCCATCTTTTTTTATTTCCTTAGGAGACCATGTAGTGAATTTCAATTTTATATACTTTTGAATGAAAGTCTTCATTCTTAAAAATTTCAGCTCCTGAGATTTAATGAATTCTGTCACAGAGATACTTGGAAGGATTGTGCAGAGATTTCCCCTGAAGACTCCTTCTCTGTCTAACATAGACTGTCTTGAATCTGCATGGGTATGGGTTGGACAGAAGAGAGGTCTCCTAGAGTAAATTTGGAAACATCCTTGCTTCTGGTTTAGTGGCAAGTAATGTATATAGAAAAAGAAGTATCTTTTCTATTCTATGAAAACTCAAGCAAAGGCAAACCTAACTTCCTCAACTTGCCAAACAAAACAAAAAACAAAAAAAACCTCATAATTCATAGGGTTGGCTGGATGAAAAGCTTGAAACACTTTAATTATTGATAAGATAAACTAGAGTAAAAGTGATCATAGTACCAGACAGAAAACACTTTGAAGAGTACGTTTGAAGCAGGTATTACATGGTGGCTTGATTGAAAATGCAGGCAGTGCTATACAGTGGAAGTCTGGGGAAAATTGAAGAGACTTATTTTTATCAAGAAAACCAATTATGGAAAACTCCACATACTTTCTTCAAAGAGGAATTATTATCAATTCAGTCTTTGCTCAGTCCCCAATTTCATGTGAACAGCAACTGCCAGGCCAGCCATGATTTAGTCAAGATGGGGAAGACTTTTAATAAACAAAAATAGGGATTGACTGAGGTGAGCTGGCAAATGGAAAGCTGGGAAGACTGTTAAGGATGAAATGCCAAGGCTCAGAAATAAAAATGTAATAATGCTGAAAGAACTTTTTGTCATTATGACACAATTCCATTTACTACTATTCCTTGTCCCCCATTTTATTAATTAAGTTGAAAAGAAATGTGTTTACTTACCATGTCCTGTGGTAGATTTTCATTTTTAAGGGGTCCCTTATGTTTTCTCCTTGCCTTTCCCTTTGGTGATGGAGGTTTGGCATTCCAGGCATTCAGTCTTTATACTGATGATCAAAATGAGCTAGATCTTTTAACATTTGCCTCTTTAGACCCATTCCCAATCCTTTTCTATATTGCTCTGTACCAGGATGCCAGCCTTCATGGACTACAGTCATAGGCTCTGTTGCCCATTGGTTTCCACTTGGGTTCAGCAGGAAACTGTTGGGCAGCAAAAAGTGAAGTTAGGGAATTTTTCCCTCAGCTTACTGCCTGCAAGGCTTTGAGTTGATAGTTGTGATTCTCAACTAAAGGCCACATCACTTAATGGTTGTTCTTTCCTATAGATATAGGCCCATGCCTGGATCAGGGTTCAGTTAATGCCTTCCCCATACACATAGCTAAGAAATTAGAGGTACTGCTAGGAGTGGATAAGGAGAAATGGATACTGGAGTGGCACTTAACAAATATCCAAGATGAAAACCAAAATGGCAAGTCTGAATGAAGAAATTAAATCTCAGAGATTCAGAAAGTACAAAGGGTAACATAGGAACTAGGAAAGCTGGAATTCAAGCCCATATTTTCATATTTCAAAGGTTGTACTCTTTGAATGAAGTTTTAACTTCAGTGTTCTCCCCCATCACTCTAGGATTCCAAGTACTCATTTTTATTTGGAAAGTAGTAGATCATTCAGGTTAAAAGTACTGGAGCCAAATTACCTGGGTTCAAATACCAGATCTTAATAGCCACTTTATGATGTTGTTATAAGGATTAAATGAGATAACCCAGTTCTTTAGAACAGCTCCTGACACACAAATATTAAGTACTTAGAGTTGATCAATACCATTAACATCACCACTATTATTAATTCATAAGGTTGTTGTGAGGATGAAATGGTCTAGTGAAGGTTGTGAAAAATAGTTGCATTCAAGATACTTGATGACTTTCTAGCTTTAAGATGGGGAATAAAAGAGAAAGAAAGAGAATCAAAGATAACTCCAAATCTTTGGTTGGAGCAACCAGAAGGAAGTTGTCATAAACTGGTATGTGGAGATATTTGATTTTTATAAAAATTCTGTTGGATAAAGCAATGTATCCTCTTCTTATACATGAGAAAACTGAAGTTCACATGGGTCAGGCAGGTTTTCCAAGATCTCATAGTCAAAAAACAGTAGAGTTGGAATTCCAACCCAGGTCTATCTGGTTGTACAACCTGTTCTGTAGATTTCGGTCTTAGGTACTAAGGAAGATTCAGAAGTTTTTCTGGTGGTTTTCTTAGTTCATTTTATATCTGAATATTGGCCTTCTCTTTTGCTTCTAAATTTACAAGAGAATGTGTTTAATTTGTTTCTCACACCTGTAATGTAAAGTAAATTTCATTTTCCCTCCCCTCTTCCATCCTCATTTCAGAAAGATGAGAAAACTGAAACTAAAGAAGGATAAGTGACAACCTGGTCATATAACTTATTTGTAATGAACCATATCTTGAATTCAGGTTTTCTGCTTGTAAGTCCTATTGAGTATTTCTTTTTTTTTTTTTTTTTAAGATTTTATTTATTTATTTGAGAGAGAGAGAAGCAGATTCCCAGCTGAGCAGGGAGCCCGATGTGGGGCTCAATCCCAGGATCCTGGGATCATGACCTGAGCCGAACGCAGATGCTTAACTGACTGAGCCACCCAGATGCCCCCCTATTGAGTATTTCTAACATGAAAGGACAAAAATGGTATGGTTTGGCGAGAAATAAAATTGGCCCCAATTAGTTGAGAAGTATGGAGTATTTACCTCCTGCATGAAGATAGAAAGAAGCATCAAACAGAAGCTTGAAGGGTTGACTCCTTTAGTTGACTTTCTAGATGAAGTGGAGAGCATACTAATGGGGCTAGGATGATGTCATTTTGGAAAATATGCAAAAGTAAATATGGTAGAAACCTCTAAGATTGACACAATGCCCACTAGATACTCAAGTAATTATTACCATTACTATAGAAATTAAAGCCAAATTAGAAACTAGATGAGTAATCTCTAATTGAGATGATACCATCTAGTATATACAGTTTTTATTCTATGGATGTTATTATGAGTGGGCACACTAGTAAGGAGATATAATAACATTTTTATTTTAGAACAAAATCAACATGCAAATCAATTACTTTTTTCTCTTCCTCTTGGTCATGCCAGTGTGAAAGGAGAAACATAAAGACCATTAACTCATTCAAAGTTTCAAAATATTTATCAAATATCTATTATATGTCAGACTCTCTACTAGGTGCTCGAGATCTAGTTTGCTTTCAAGAAACTCCCAGTGTCAGAAATATCAAAAAGTAATTGCAGTGAAGTCTAATACATTGCATTGGTGACAAGAAGTAGAAAGAGAGTAATTATTTGGGTGAGTTAGAGAGGCTTAAGGGGGATGGAGAAGAAGGGTTTTGCAAACAAGTAAAAACTGGCCTTGCTGATAAAGTGAAAGTAGAGGATGGGGTGGATAGAATTCCAAGAAGAGGGAACATTACAAGACAAGTATGAAAGTTACACATCTTGGAGAAATGGATAAATTGTAGGTGTATTAGTATGGCTGTATTGTGTGGAATGGAAGGCAGGAGATGAAGTTGAAGAGGATTCAAAGCCTATGTCCAATGGAATTTTGAATTCCATCTTATGAGTTTTGACTTTACATCCTAAAGAGAGAATCTTAGAAATATTTGAAGTAGGGAAGAAACTAGAACAGAATAATAAAGCATAAGATATTTTGATCTATTAAGTTATATGTCTAAACAATTTAAATTAGATTTTGCTGCAGTAACAAAGTATTTCCAAATACTTAGTACCTTCCCAAAAGAGATTTTATTTCTCACTAATATTACATATAAGTTGGGGCTCTGCTCTATGCCTCTTCACACCAGGATACAGACCAAAAGAATAGTCCTTATCTAGGCTTTTGGCTCTGGGAAAAGAACTATGGTAGAACATGCAATAGTTACTTTCATTGCTTCCTGTTCTAATTTTTTTGGCTAAAGCTAGTCACATGGCTAAGCCTGATGCCAATGAAACAGTGACATGTCATTCTATCATAGGAAGAGGGAGAATAAATAATTAGGAACAATCATACAATTTATAACAGTGTGAGTATAATGTCTATTTATTTCTGTTTGTTTATGTTTATAACCAAAAAGACTGGTGTGTGTGTGTGTACATGCATGTGATGTGTATCTATCACATATTATGGTGCTGGAAGTCATCATGTCTATGTCTTACCTTCTAACAGTAGTATGTACCTAGTGCAGTGTTCAGTACACTTGACATACTCAGAAAGTTGACTGGTTGCTTGCTTTACTGCTATTATAAATAGAGGAAGAAGTAAGATAAAGCTGAAGTATCTTTGTCCTCATGATTCTTCTCCCCAATATTTTGATTATAAACTCTGTTTTCTCCCTCTATTATAACTGAAAACCACTTGGCAAGTTACAATTCCTTATACAAAGGCCATGAGACTCACTCTGTTGCCCAGAAACTATCCCCTTGCAATCGCTAGTCCAATTTAGCCCCAAAGCTTCTGGCTGCTCACAATTCCCTTCCTCCTTCTCTTTTGTGGTCAATTATACAGCATATTAACTCAAGAAGTTGGAAACCAAAATGAAAGAGAAAGATAACAGCACAGAGAGGAAAATAAGTTATTTTCTGCTTGAGAGAACTGTGAGCCTGTGGATTTGGAAATCTCAGAAGGGAAGTCAGAAGCTGGTGTTTGTTACTGCTGAACCCAATGTTCATTTTGGAGAAAAGAAAAGCAGGATGAGGATATTAATCTTTCCTTTACTGCTGTGCTTCTCCCAAGACCTTAGATATATGGGCTGTCATTCTAGAGAAATAGATTAGTGTTTGGGCTTTGCAGAAGCAAAGGACTAGGGAGAGAGAATTTTTAGAAGTTTCCTGCAAATTGGGTAGGTCACCCCAGAAGAAGTAGGATTGAATATTACCGAAAGCCATTCATTATTCTGTTGCATGGTCATGTCAGTCATTTTTGTTCAAATATGGTTTCATATTTCCTATATTCTACATCACTTGATACTAGGCGATAGGCATTTTGGATACTATATTTTTTTCAGGGTTTTTTTCTATCATGGAACTTACTTGAAATAATCTTTAAAGTAATTGAATATTAGTAAAAATACTCTTCATTTAGATTTATTGGGTGCTATTTTGTCCTAGGTCTGTGTAAAGAGATAGGGTGTGTGAAGTGATGGTAAACAGAGTACTCCCACTTATGGTGTATATATTCTGGTGTTTATCAATTTAGTTCTCTCAAAAACATGTAGCACAGGATCTAGCGTAAAGTAGATAATACATGAGCAAAAATGGAAGAGGTGCATGACCTCCCAGAGCCTATATATTATTCATGGCAGAGAAATTTATGGAGTTAGTGTTATCAGCAGTAAACAAGTTCATCTTCCAGTTGTTTCACACATATTTGATGAGCACTTCCAAATCTCAAAGAACTGTGGCAGTGAGTGAGTACAAAGGATATATTGTGATCCTTGCTGTTTGTGGGGCTTATAGTTCCGATTAAAATTAGTCAAAATATTTTAAAGACAGTATATGGTACATTCCATCACAGAAATACTACCACACTACTAATTATTATTAATTATTATTATTATTATTATTGATAGTTGTAGTAACAATAGTATCTAATGCTCATTTTGCTCTTACCATGTGCTGGACATTCTTCTAAGAGGGTTACATGTTTTAACACCTTTACTACTACAGTAACCATGAAAAATAATTATTATCATCTCCATTTTATACTCAAGGTATAACTGATATTTCAGATAACTAATAGGTTAAATGTTTTTCTCATTACCACATGGCTAGTAGGAAGTAAAGCCAGATTTTCAAATCCAATGATAAGGCTATAGGATTTGGATCCTTAAGAACCCCAGGAATAAGTACAAATTCTGTTTTGTAAGAATAAATAGGAATTTTATTGGGATAAATAAGAACAGGTTGCTTATGAGAGTGTAGAAATATGGTTATTTCAGACTGAGGTGATCAGGAATGCTTACTGGACAGGATGGGGTTAGAAGCGGGCTTTATAAAATGGGTACTGCCCATAAACAGTGATATCAGACAAATTACTAAGGTGATCTCCTAAGCTCTTCTTCTCTTACATGGCATTTAAAAAGTCCTTTGTACCTATTCATGAGAAGGAAGGTCTAATTAAATTTGCAGAATATTTTGCAGGAACATCTGAGAGCAAAATATGAATAGTCCTACCTTCCAGAAGGTTTTCTGTTAGGAGCCTCAGAGTGTGAAGATATTTCACTATAGAGAGAAGACATGATTCCAGGTTTGCCAAATTTAGAAATCACATGAACTGTTGGATATAGAACAAATTTGGTTTCTCTTTGGTCTTTCATTCCACTTTCTGTTAGATCAATGTGAACTTTCCCTGCTTTCTCCTGTCCTTTATCTTCCTCTTCTTTTTTTTTTCTTCTTCTTTCTCCTCCTCCTCTGTATCTCCTCTTCTAAATGCATCTCAAACATGACAATATGTATAAGACAAAATAAACTCTTTGCCAAAGTTAATCTGGAATGGATCAGGATCTTTTTCCTGGATCTCATTTCCTTAGAAATGAACATTACTTTAAAAATAAAGCTAAAATAAACATAACTTCATAGGGCCAACAATATTGTGTCTAAAGATTATATTCATGCTGGATTTGGTTAGAACTTTATGTTCAGCTAAATAGGCCACGGGTTTCTGTTAAATTGCAGTTAATGTCATCCATTTCTTCGAAAGTTCCAGAGAATAAATATAACCCTTGAATTTTTATGCATTTGCATGACTACACTGCCTACCATTTTCTCTAGATTATGCAGCACCATACTTGATATTTATGTAAGCAGTATTGTGAGAATACACATTTTCTTCCCCCAGAATTGCAATGTGTTCAACAGCATAGGCCTGCCTACTTTGGGAAAACTTGAGATAGGAGCATATGAACTTTTGGTACAGATAAATTAGAAAGTTCGAAAACAACACCTGGCTTTAAAGCAATTCTATAATGGAACAATTTTGTATGCAACGAGATATTCACAGTATTAAATTTCCTAGACTTTTTTTTTTTCAACTTTTCAGTATCCTACCTATCACGTGAAACGAAGAACCCATATTCATAGAGCAGCTTTCTACGTTAAATTGTTTTAAAAATAATTATGTGATATTCCAAGCTTCAGAGTAAAAAATAGGTAGACAGGAGCCTTTACGGGATATTGTTTTAAATGTGACTTATATGGGTAAGGATGCAATATGTATAAATGGAAAAGTTTAATCAGAACCATGGACACAAAATCAACACTAATATAGATTTCTGTGGCTTTTTATTCCAGGAAAGGGGAATTTAGCCCTCAAAATAGGATGTGTATTCCCAAACCAATAATTAACTTAGAAAAAAAATAGTTGAGGTGGATTTTCTGAGTCACTGGGATATGGTCTTCGGGTCATCTTTCTAATTAGTTGGAGGCATCCATCAGCACACTTTGCTAAGTTAAATGATATGGTGCAGTGTTGGTAGTTTGATAGGTTACTCTATTACATTTTAGTGGGAACATTTTAACAAACCAAGCTTTAAAAATAGCATTTAAAAAATAGGTGAAATGAATAACTGTTCAAAAGCTTCGTAGCCATACTTATTGGGGAAAGATACAGGACAAATGAATGCCTTCTGAATTATTGTTTGAAATTTTTACTTCCAGTGCATGTACCCATTCCCAAATGGATATTTATCATATTAATTCATGGGGAAGCAAGATGATGGTTATGGAATGAGGGTAACCACATGGAATCTCTCAATCTCTCATCCACCCTTCCACTACACTGTCTGATTACTCGGTGCTTCTGATATCTTTGTCCCCAAAGCAGTGGCCCTCCAGGCAGGCAGACACAGAGAATGACGGTGGAAGAACATTAGTTTAAAAAGGCAGTTTCTCAGGCATATTACTCAAGAAATGGATCATTGGAATTAATTCCAGAAGCATGGTGATGATACAGTGACTGCCAAGGATGCAGGCTCCAGAGAGTCAGACAAACCTGAGGATGGCACCTTTTTCTTCTGCTTATTAGTGGTATGACCTTGGGGGAGTTTTCTTTTTCATGCTTTGCTTTCTATCATTATGCAATGGAGACAAATAATACCTCAGGGAATTTCTTTGAGGATTAAATTCAATTAAGTACAGAGCTACTATTAATATTACCTTATCACTTTTGCTTTCATTCAAAATTTTGTTTGCATACAGCTGCTATTCTGAAAGCCCAAGTCTAAATTCATTTATTAAGAGTTGTGATGGACAATCACACATCCTTGATTTCCTCTTACCTAACCAAAAGAATATTTATGCTATAACAAGCTCTTCTTGCTGCACTTACATAGGAGAAGGCAGATAACTAAGCTTGCGAGTAAACTAAGAAAAGAAAAAAAAAAGCCACTTGGCTCTCTAAAAGAGACCCAGCAGGATTCATTGCCTGGAGTTTAGATTAATGTCCTGCAGTCTAGCTTTGCCCTTGGCCGGAAGGGGAGGAATGAGAAAGAGATAAGCCGTCCCTGACGTCCAGGAACTGGCCTGGTAGTATCAGCTAAGTTTTAATGCTGCTGCGGGCTGACCTGGTACTCACAGCCATGTAGGCTTGGTGTTCTTCTGTTGAACATAGACAATTTCCCAGAACATCAGGATGATACAGAGTCACTTTTTGATCTTTATGATTCAAGACAAGAACAAGGTCATTCTGTAATTGTGTCTGAATAAAGACAAAATACATACATTTGTCCAAGACATAACAATAACCAAACATTTTCTCTCCCTGGCAATATGAATGACTGCTGCTTCTTTATTCAATAGTTTTTAAGTCTCAATCTAGTCTTCCCTCTTTTTAGATAAAATTAAGAAACCCAATCATAGAGTTACCCCTACTTCCTGATGCATACAATCCAAAGAAAACCCCACCTACTTACGGTCTCCCTAAAATCACCTAACACAAGCCTAAATCTATAAGTGTTTTCTAACACCCTTTTACTGAGATGCCCCATGGTTCTGTATGGTGTGTGTTCTCCCTCACTCCCACAAGCTGTAATAAACCCAAGTCGTTAAATTTTAGGTGCATTCCTGATGGTCTTTGACTGGAGGATGTGGACAAAGCTGAGTAAATAAACTATGTGATAACAAGTTTTGAAAATGCGAATGTGAGTTAGGTGAACTGCTATAAGTGTTTTTAAAAAATCAAATGGAGTGACAATTTTACTTTCCCAAATCTCTAAACAGACTTAATCTCTTTTGCTCTT
Source organism: Phoca vitulina (assembly GCF_004348235.1). Lineage (NCBI taxonomy): Eukaryota > Metazoa > Chordata > Mammalia > Carnivora > Phocidae > Phoca > Phoca vitulina. The sequence continues at coordinate 9,508,616 of NW_022589719.1, read as the reverse complement.
TTGGTACCAACATGGATTAGCTTACTTTGGAAAGGAAAAATGGCAAATGGATTTTTTCATGATGGACCAGGGCTCCCTTTGAGAGCAATCTCTGCCATGTATCCTCAGGGAAAATCTTTTACAAAGACAAACAAAGAAAAATCGCTGAACACCATACTCGATTTGTAAAACTTTTTCTTCTTGAACAGTAAAATTTTGGTTACTACCTTATGATAATAATCGTTAGGATTGGGTGGGTAGAGAGGAGTTCTGATTTACCGAGTGTTCTGATTAACTTGAATGTTAATAATCAACAATAGTGTGACAGAAACAAAACAACCTTGAACTTGCCAGCATTAGGAAGGGGGGACATTGAGAGAAAAAAAGAAGGATGATGTGGATTGTTCGGCAATATTTTAGGAACTAGAGGAACATTGTATAGGCTGGAGGGTTTCTATGGTCAGCTAAGAGCAGTGTCAGAAAAGCTTACAGAGAGAAGTGGAACTGAGCTGCCACTTGGGAGAAAAGCAATGATATCTATATGCATAAATGTAAATTCATTGAGTATTCCCATAAGAATGTAAATGTATAAGAAACTGATAACAGTTTCTGCCTCCAGGCAAGAGGACTGATGGTTGGGTTAGAGAGGGGAAGGGAGATTTATGTGAGGCTCGCTCGCGCGCGCGTGCGTGCGCGCGCACGCACACACACACACACACACACACACACACCTCGAAACATATATATATACAACTTGAAAGTTCTCTGGAGCCTTTTTGGAGTCAGATTTTAGTCTGAATCCTGGCTCTCCTGTTTTAACTGGATGATAGTGTGCTTAAGCATAAGTGACTTAAACTTTCTGAAACATAGCTTTCTCATCTTCATAAAACAGTTTAAGAATATCTACCTTCCAGCATCATGGTGCAATTTTAGTGAAATGAAGCAGAGCTGCACTTAGCCCAGTGAGTGCTGCATATGCCTTCCTGTTTCTTTCATGTTTGTCCATTATGTTCCTCCCACCCCCACCCCCACCCCAGCTCCCTTCCTTGGAGTGACCAGCACTGTAACCTGTAACAAGAGAAGACATGTCAGGACAACTTGGCAGAGAGGAAAGGTAGAGGAGAGGGGGGCACAGTCCCACGCTGCATAGAGACTAGAGAAGAGTAGAGTGGCCAGTCGTTCCTCCATTAGTTTCCTCAGGCTACCAAAAGAAATTACCACAAACTTGGTGGTGTAAAACAATAAAAACTTATTCTCTCACAGTTCTGGAGGTTAGAAGTCTGGAAACCAAGTGTTCAACAGCACCATGCTCTCTCTGGGGGTTCTGTGGAAAAATCCTTCCTGGCTATTTCCTAGCTTCTCGGGGCTTTGGGCAATCCTTGCCCTCTCTTGGCTTGTAGCTCCATCACTCCAATCTCTGCATCTGCAGCCTCATGTCCTTCTTCCCTAGGTCTCTGTGTATCCTCTCCTCTTTCTATTAAGGACAGCAGTCTTTGGATTTAGGCTTACTGTAATCCAATGTGACCTCATTTTAACTTGATTACCTCTGCAACGATCCTATTTCCAAATAAGGTTACGTTCATAGGTACTAGAGGGTTAAGATTTAAACCTGTCTTTGAGGGGGAAATAATTCAAACCACTACCTCACTTCCATCAGAAAACAGACTCGTAGTAGTGTAGAGAGGGAAGAATGGTAATAACTAATTTTGACCGTGGCCATTCCCATCCACCTGTATTTCCACTGAGGGAGGACCAATACATTTTTCTAAAACCATGAGAGAGCAGTCAAATGCACAAAATGCCCCCCAACCCCACCCCCAGCTTATGCTCCCAACCTACCACTTTACAAATATTTTGCCAGCCATGTTTTAGATGCAGGAGAGCACAAGTTTTGGACCTAGCAGTAGGAGAATCAGCTTGAAGCAATCTGAGTGTCCACATTTCCCAGAAAAGAGCATTCTTTTAGCTTCAGAATGTGCTGTGCAAGATTATACCCATTTAGGTTTATGTTCTATTTATCAAAAGTCTCATTTTTCAGTTCCCTTTATTTCTTATGTTTTTTTAATTCTTAGAATTTATTCTAAGTTCTGATCTTTATGTCTTGAATGAATCCTAAGAAACATACTAGCATCAGTCGGGGGGCGAGGGAAATAAAAAAAAAAAAAAACAACTTTAAAAAGTTGATTGGTAGTTATTTATTGGACATTTCTGTGTCCATCACTAAAGGTTCAAGCAAATTATGCCTGTTTTAACAAATAGTTTAGCCTAAACTCAAATGCAAGAGAAGGAAAAGAGCCAGTTTGGGGAATTAACTTCAGAGATACCACGCACCATGAGGCTGTGTGTTTCCTTAGAACAGATTTTGTCCAATATGTCCAGCTAATGGAAAGAGAGGTCATACAGAAATTTTACTAATTATTTGTAGTAAAATTATGTTGTAAGAGGTCATGAACACTGGTTAAAAGCTATGGGCTTTGAGTTCATGAAGACCTTGTTTAAAATTTTATCTCTATCATTTCCCTTTCTCAGGTTCAGTCTCCTCACTTATAAAAATGAGATGATGGTACCTATTTTCCAGTGAGTGCAAGAATTAAATAAACTAATGTGTGCTTAGTACACTACCTGGTGTGTTCTTAATGTTCAGTAAATAGGAACCATGTGGCATTATCAGGTAGTAATATCATAGTATGATTTCCATAGTGGCACCAAATATATACTTTCCCAAAGTTGTTCTGAATTGGTTAGAGGGAGTAAGGGAGATCCATTGAAGGATCTTTAACCATGTGTCAAATTAAAAATAGCATATGGCAACTTAGAAAATACCAAATCTCTGTATATGGAGAAGTTTCCAACTGACCTATGTGTATATGAGGCAAAAAGAATATTTTCTAGTGATGGGCTTATTAAGAATTAGGAGCCTGTGCTTGGCTAAAAAAAGGTAACGAAATACATAGAGTAAATTTACTAAAGTTTAAATTTCAAAGCTTCTGATTTGGATTCAGTACCCATTTAGACTGATGATTAGCACCAGATTTTTAATGCTGACTTCAAACCTGTTTTTAAAATAAATTTTTTTCCTGAAAGTTGGATTTATTTTTCAGAACTAATTTTGAATTTATATTTTTACCACATACTTTGACGTTTTGTTTTTTATCTCCCAAAAATTTGTTTGGGGCTAGGACTACATCTAATACTTTTTTTTTTTACATTTCTCCAAATACTTAAAAAATTTTTTTTTATTATGTTATGTTAGTCACCATACAGTACTTCATCAGTTTTTGATGTAGTGTTCCATGATTCATTATTTGCGTATAACACCCAGTGCTCATTGCAATAGGTGCCCTCCTAAATATCCATCACCCCAAATACTTAGTACAGTATTTGACACCTAGTAGATCCTCAATACACACAGACATATACATACATAAAATGATGCCATTATTACCTGTTCTTTAGTGTGCTCCTATTATTTATTGGGCACTGAGATAATAAATTCATATTCATTATTTAATTTTCTCAGCAATGCTGAGAAGTTAGCATTGCTATTCACATTTTACCAAAGAAAAAACAACAGAGTCTTAGAGAGGTGACATTAAGATGTATTCAAAGACTATATCATTAGTAAGTAGAGACCAACCATATTAAGTCTGTTCCTAAAGTCTCTGATTTTAGCAATGGTATTGCATTGATTGAAGGAGGTGTGATATGTCCAGGGCTTTTAGATGATTAAAGTCTTAGGGTGTCATTTTGAAATAAGACAAAACAAAACTTATATCTTAGAATGAATGTTTGTTTGATTGGCAGTTAATTCTATTAGTTCCAAAGGCATTCAACCTGCTTCCCACCCCCCTCCATAATAGTTCTCACATCTACCTATTGGGAAGGAATTAACTGCCTTTTTTTTTTTTTTTTTTTTTTTAAATTAAGCATTGCTGAAGGAAAAAAAAATCTTTACCAGGGCTTTTGCAATTCAAAAAGGAAACTGAACATAAATTTAGTAGTAGAAAATGAACTGAGCCCTGATGACTCATTTCAATAACACTGTCAGGCAAGAAGAAAATCAATAAGAAAAACTGTTTCTAGCATTTGCTTCAACTTCATCTGTAACCATGAAGCTGAGTTCTTAACACTAGGATATTAGGAACTTCCACAGTTACCTAAATACTACGTTTCAGTAAAGTTCTCAAATTGCTCTGATTCCCCTATGGGTTAGATCAGAATATTCCACACATTTTATATATTTTGATTATCCAATTATTTGCAGACCTCACATATGTGCAGTATAGGCATTCACTGGCACAGGTCAAGATCTAGCGTGAAGTAGGAACTCAACACATTGCAGGTGAATTTAGTCCATCTATATGTTACATATTGTGTTTGCTTGGTTTTCTACATATTTTTATTTAAATAAAGTTGAAAATAAAAGACAGGAATACATGTAGGTAAAGTGAGGGAATCTGAGTCAACAGTAGAAAAAAAGTGAAAATGGTTGTAATTGATGGGGACAGAATTGAAGCCAGCTAGGGGTTCCTTATATACTGTAGCATCCAAATTTTTAACAATCAAGGGAAAGACAGAAATATAATCTGTTACGTGAATCATTGTGGGAAAAACAAAAAACAAAAAACACACCAGTTCAGGAGGAGCACAAGCAGATCTGGTCCTGAGGCTTTTTGAATCAGTCCTCACTGAGTAGAAAATACATTATGATGAGCAATAGGTTTAGAGTAAATAAGACCATGCATTTTCAAAGGGTGTTTCTTCTACCAACCTTCACTGTGGGTTGAAAGCCCTGTGGGCTAAATGCAAAATAATAAAAGAACCATCATGGGAATAGATGGAATATGGAGGATGCTAGATCCATAAAATACACATATCATTGTTAATTATGTAGTTTTTTCCTTCCTAAGGTATTTTACTGTAGAATTTAGTTACTTGGCATTGTGAACCATAACATGACTATTTTTAATTGCCAGAAGATTCAGAGAATGTAATCATATTAGGCATTAAAGAAACTGCAAGCAAAGGTTTAGAGGAGAGTGTTTTAATAAATCTCTTTAAAGAGCATTTCTTCCTGTATTGTTTATTTCAAACAATAAGTAGAACTTGGAGTCTCCAGGCAGTTTGCCTTTACATTTTCTGGTCTTTGCATTTTTCTGTAAAGAGAATCTAAAGTCTGTCCTCTTTGCTTTGATGTCATTTCCATCATTTAATAAATCCTCTCATAAAGAAGCAACAGGTATATCACCAGTTATGGAAAGAATGCTCTTCTTTATTATTTTTTTTAAGTAGGCTCCATGCCCAGTCTGGAGCCCAACACAGAGCTTGAACTCGTGACCCTGAGGTTAAAACCTGAGCTGAGATCAAGAGTCTGAGACCTAATCGACTGAGCCACCCAGCTGCCCCAGAATGCTCTTCTTTAAATTGCCTGCATCAAGAGGTGTAAAGCGCGGCATTGAGGAAAGAGCTTGACCTTTGGGATTAGACACACTTAACGTCATTGCATAGTTGTTCTATGAACTTGGATATATTTTTAACCTGAGACTTAGTTTTCTCATCTATAACATTACACTAATGATACATATTGTGATAGGGTTTATTGGTTGCTAGCAACAGATAGCCATTGGTAAACTTAACAGAGAGAGAATTTATTGGAAGGATATTGGGGAAATTAACAGAATATATAGAAAGGCTATAAAACCAGAATTCTGGATGAGAAGGAAGTAGGGATGCCATGGAGGAGTTCAAGAGGCAGAAATTACTTCATAATATTTTTGGAGATCATTGCTATAATAAATACTCCCCACTGCTTACCCTTCCACCCTTTAATTACTCTAATCAACTTTCTGGGTTCCTGGAAAGTCCAATTGGCTTAACATGACAGTTTGAGTAGGTGAGCACAGAACATTTTGATTTACAGACTTGCAAAGATTACACACAATGGGTGAGAGGTAATTTCCCCAAAGGGTACTTGCCATAAGAAAGATAAACAAGTGCAAATTACCTTAAAAGAATAAAAGGAAAAATATCTCTATTACATCTATGGTGGAGTCAGGTAAAGATTAAGTGATAAAACATTCATAAAGCCTTTGTCACATAATAGATTATCCTGGAATGTAAGCTCCATGAGGGAAGGCACCTTGCTTTATTCAGTGCCTCATCTGAAGTGACTTAGATTACTAATTTGCAAAAGTAGGTGCTCGATTAATGGTGGTTGAATGTAGACTCTTAGGGTATATTCATTTCCTTTATTTCTGCCATCCTGACTCCTTTACTGGTTAAACTTGACAGGAGATAATAGTTTCTAGTAAGATATCTTCTCAATAAATGGCATTTAACAGCATCAGCTACTTGTACATGATCTTTGGATTTCCAGTCATCCATTGAAACAACAAGGAAACCATCAGCTGGGCATTGGAGGGTAGTGGCATTTCCCTCAACACATGTATGAATCAAATCATATCTACTTTTCTATCTGAATGTCTAGTTCTGAGAATCAGAGATCTTTTGCTTTGTTTTCTCTGTCTTGCTTACCTTTTTCCCTGATCTTAAATTCCATTTTCCTCTGGATATTATTTTACATAACTACACAATCATGCATTATTTCCCTGATCAAAGCTGCTAGGTGAAACTGAGTGTCACAAAGGGATCCAGAGGTTGCCCACTGCAGCTGCAAGTGAGGCATCCAGAAGTTGTTTCTTAAAGAAGACAGCACCATTTATATTCATATAATTTGGTGCTGCTAAACATTATGACAAGTTTTCTGCTTCTTAATGGTGCTGGGCAGGCAAAAAGCAGGTATCTAAAAAGAATTAAAGGTTACCTTGGCATATCCAAATGAGAATTGGAAGAACTTTGAATTATATTGTCCAAACTGCTTGTGATAAGTGATGCTAACTTATTTTGCACAGCCAAAAGCATACACACAATCTTCGTTGACCCCTTGTGTGTTGAGGGGTGGTAGGACAAAATGAAATAAGTATAAGGAATCTAGGTTTTTGAATATTGTTCCTACCATTACTAGTTGTATGACTCCTGTCTGAATCTGAATTTCCTTTCCTGAAAAATGGGCATACTCTGCCTGGGTGGTTGTTGTAGAGATCAATGTATTAATGATTATAATTCACCTAGAAAGATGACACATACAGATATTCAGAAATATTAGACCCTCAACTCTGCAGGATAAAGAGACCCATGCTAGTCTGCAAGATACTTTCTTATAGGTGAAGAAATTCCCACTAATATTCAGAATGCTTAAGATCAAACCCTAGATCTATCTAGATCATAGCTCTATCATGAGGTAACTGTGTGAACTTGGATAAATTGTTTGAACTTCTTTTAGTTTCAGATACCTCATGTAAAATAAGGAAAAGAATCCTCATTCTGTCTAGCTAACAGGGTTTTTATGAGAGCTCTCTGAAACGTGAAGTTGTGAATGGTGAGTTCTTATTAATTGTAACAGTATTCAGTGAGAGTAAATAACCTCTTCCATTTATTTTGTACTTATTCTGCACTAGACCTAGTACTAATGCAGTAGTGTACCTTGTCACAACAATCAAATAAAGTTGATAATCATATTCTTCCATTTCATATTTGAGCAAACTGGGGCTTAAACCATTTAGGAATATTTTCTGTATTAGTTTCCTAAGGCTGTTGTAAGAAAGTACGCCCAAACTGGGTGGTTCAAAACAGAAACTTAGTCTCTCACAGTTATTGAAGCTAAAAGTCCAGTTGACATGGTCATGCTCACTCTGAACTGGTAGGGAGCATCCTTCCTTGCCTCTTCCTAGCTTCTGTTGGTAGCAGTCAGTCTTTGGTATTCCTTGGCTCTTAGATGCATCACTACAATTTCTGTCTCTGTCATCCCATGGAATTCTCTCTCTGTATTTCTGTGTCTCTGTTTTCCCTTCTTATAAGGACACCACTCATATTAGACTAAAACCCACTCCAATGAGCTCACCTTAACTTGATTACATCTGCAAAGACCCTATTTCAAAATAGGGTCATACTCGTTCACAGGTACCAGAGGTTAAGACTTCAACATGTCTTTTTGGGAAACACAATTCAACTTCTAACATTTCAAAAGGCCAACTATCTAGAAAGTGTTACAGATTTTATCCTAGGCATGCTGTTTCTTAAACTTGAATTCTTAAGCCATAAGACTTAAAGAAATCCATTTATTTAGATGGTAGATGAGCCAGAACTGGTACCTGAGCTTCAGGATTCCCAGGTGACTGGCTTTCATTCCATGCCAGGCTGCTACTCAGGAAAGAAAAAATTACAAGCTAAAAGCAGCAACAGTTTTGGGGCACCTAGGTGGCTCAGTCAGTTGAGCATACAACTGTTGGGTTCATCTCAGGTAATGATCTCATGGATTGTGAGATCAAGCCCTGTGTCTAGCTCTGTGCTTAGCAGAGAGTCTGCTTGAGATTCTCTCCCTCTGCCCCTCACCCCACTTGCTCTCTTTTTTAAATAAAATCTTTAAAAAAATAAAAATAAAAGCAGCAGCAGTTTCAATCCATTTTAGTAAGTAATGGTTTGCTGTTGTGTTTAAGGTCCTGCTTCATAAAAAAGGTGAAGAGTGGGCTATTTTAGTGAATAGTGAGGAAGTGATAATTTTTTTTTTTTTGACTCTCAGCCTATGTTCTTGGGTGGTTTTGATCTATCCCCAAACCTGTTTTGAAAGTGGCTATATAACAGGATTGGTCAATAAGAACATTCTATTTCCCTGGTTTCACCAATAGGTTGTAGGATGGGCAAGCAAAAATCAACCAGGTCAATGGGACTCAAATCCAAAACTCATATCCAAAAATGTCCAGAAGAAAATATTGAAACACTTTTTGTCCCCCATCCCATGTAGAGTTGTTAACTGTGAAGAGGCAGATCTGGAGCGAGTGGTGGCCAACTTCCTAGCACAGTGTCAGAAATCTTCTGGGCATAAGGGTGACAGAGAAGAAAGCGATGGAGAGTACCTGGATTCAGATGCTGCTGATGTTAAATTATTTCTGAACTTTTAGTTATGTGAGACAATAATTTTTATTTTTTGCCTAAGCCAGTTAACTCTACTATTATTTGCAATCAAAGTAGTACAGAGGCTTACTGGAATTTGAGGCCTGAATATTTGTAGATTATGGTGATAATTTATTTAGAGCTTGTGCCTTAAGATTGATTTCTTATATGAGGGAGTAAAGAAGTAGATTCTCATGAGAAAAATGTCTGATCTTGATATAATAAGAGCAAAAGAAAATGCCATTATCTTAGATGTAACTTAAATATCCTCTCAGTTATACATATCCTAAGGATAAAATTCAATCACATTCACAGTTTTTAAGTGTGCTCAAGCAGACAACACAGCAGCCACATGAACTCCTCTGTACATACTGATCACTTTTTCTCAGACGAAGACTCTTCTTGGGACCTCATTATAATGGGCATATCCTTGAATCAGAACTTTAGTAGATTCTATTTCTCTTCACATCGATTCTCTGGTGACTTCCTAAAAGTTTGTAAAGCAACTTGATTTCAAAGTCACATGTCTCGCTAAGAAAAGAATTAGAGAAAGATGATTAATGAATATGTGCTTCAATCATTTATTATTTCACTATCTATTATAGTTGATAGATAAGAACAAGTTTCTCAATTGCCAACCAATCTGACAAATTGTAATAATAAAACCCAGGCATTATTAAACATCTTTTCAGGAGATATCCATGGCTATCAGAAAGATTTATAGTTCACAGTTTTAAATTACAGATGAACTGTTGATAACAGTGGAAGAAAATGAGTGGAAAGATAAAAGTCTTGCTAAAATAAAACCCAGTCTTACTTTAGATCAGAATGAAAAGAAGACAGATTACTAGATGAGTATATATTTGAGATGGGTTTCATTAGGGCAAAAACTTGCTGTCTTTATAAAGTAACTTGGCCAAGTTTAGCTTTGCTAGTCTTTCCAATTTTGTGGAGTAATTCAGAGAATTGGGCTAAAGATTTAATATCTCAAATTGTTTCCAGTATCAGAGTAATTAAGAGCCCTAGGTTTCAGAAGAAGATTGACATGTGTTCTAGTCCACTTACTAAACCCTGACACTTGTAAACTATGGGCAAATCATCTAATCTCTCTGTAAATCAGCATCCTCATTAGAAATCCAAGAATAATCATAGAAACTGCCTTATAGGGTTTTTGTGACTTTAGTGACATAAACACAAAAAGATGAGATTGTGGTATATCTTATACTGTAAATTATAGAAATTATTATGATAATGGTGGCAAAGTTATTTTTAATCATATAAATAATTGTATATTTTTCTTATGTACTATATTTGGAGGTCATAGACCATTAACGCACTCAGCAAATATTTATTCAGCATCAATCGTGTCAGGAAGTGTTTTGCTTTGGTGTTGTTCACTGGGACACATCAGTGAACAAAACTCACAAAATTGTCTTCCTTTATGGTATTTCTTCCTATTGTGGATGGGAGATAGTCAATAAATAATAACCTAAAAAAGAAGATGAAGAGTACTTTTTTAAATTTTATTTTATTATGTTATGTTAGTCACTGTACATTACATCATTAGTTTTTGATGTACTGTTCCATGATTCATTGTTTGCGTATAACACCCAGTGCTCCATGTAATACGTGCCCTCTTTAATACCCATCAATGGGCTACCCCAACCCCCCAACCCCGCTCCTCTCTAAAACCCTCAGTTTGTTTCCCATAGTCCATAGTCTCTCATGGTTCATCTCCCCCTCTGATTTCACCCCCTTCATTTTTCCCTTTCTACTATCTTCTTCTTCTTCTTTTTTTTGATGTATAATATATCATTTGTTTCAGAGGTACAGGTCTGTGATTCATCAGTCTTACACAATTCACAGTGCTCACCAAAGCACATACCCTCCCCAGTGCCCATCACCCAGCCACCCCATCCTTCCCACCCCCCACCACTCCAGCAAACCTCAGTTTGTTTCCTGAGATTAAGAATTCCTCATACCAGTGAGATCATATGATACATGTCTTTCTCTGATGGACTTATTTCACACAGCATAATACCCTCCAGTTCCATCCACATCATTGCAAATGGCAAGATTTCTTTTTTTTGATGGCTGCATAATATTCCATTGTGTGTGTGTGTATATCACATCTTCTTTATCCATTCATCTGTCGATGGGCATCTTGGCTCTTTCCATAGTTTGGCTATTGTGGATATTGCTGCTATAAACATCGGGGTGCACGTACCCCTTCGTATCACTACATTTGTATCTTTGGGGTAAATACCCAGTAGTGCAATTGCTGGGTCATAGGGTAGATCTATTTTCAACTTTTTGAGGAACCTCTATACTGTTTTCCAGAATGGCTGCCCCAGCTTGCATTCCCACTAACAGTGTAGGAGGGTTCCCCTTTCTCCACATCCCCGCCAACATCTGTTGTTTCCTGACTTAATTTTAGCTATTCTGACTGGTGTGAGATGGTATCTCATTGAGGTTTTGATTTGTATTTCCCTGATGCCAAGTGATGTTGAACACTTTTTCATGTGTCTGTTGACCATTTGGATGTCTTCTTTGGAAAAATGTCTGTTCATGTCTTCTGCCCATTTCTTGATTGGAGTATTTGTTCTCTGGGTGTTGAGTTTGATAAGTTCTTTATAGATTTTTGGATACTAGCCCTTTATCTGATATGTCATTTGCAAATATCTTCTCCCATTCTGTCAGTTGTTGACTGTTTCTTTTGCTGTGCAAAACCTTTTCATCTTGATGAAGTCCCAATAGTTCATTTTTGCCCTTGCTTCCCTTGCCTTTGGCAATGTTTCTAGGAAGAAGTTGCTGCGGCTGAGGTTGAAGAGGTTGCTGCCTGTGTTCTCCTGTAGGATTTTGATGGACTCCTGTCTCACATTTAGGTCTTTCATCCATTTTGAGTCTGTTTTTGTGTGTGGTGTAAGGAAATGGTCTATTTTCATTCTTCGGCATGTGGCTGTCCAATTTTCCCAACACCATTTGTTGAAGAGACTGTCTTTTTTCCATTGGACATTCTTTCCTGCTTTGTCGAAGATTAGTTGACCATAGAGTTGAGGGTCCATTTCTGGGCTCTCTATTCTGTTCCATTGATCTATGTGTCTGTTTTTGTGCCAGTACCATACTGTCTTGATGATGACAGCTTTGTAATAGAGCTTGAAGTCCAGAATTGTGTTGCCACCAGCTTTGCTTTTCTTTTTCAACATTCCTCTGGCTATTCGGGGTCTTTCCTGGTTCCATACAAATTTTAGGATTATTTGTTCCATTTCTTTGAAAAAAGTTGATGGTATTTTGATAGGAATTGCATTAAATGTATAGATTGCTCTAGGTAGCATAGACATTTTCACAGGATTTGTTCTTCCATTGCATGAGCATGGAACATTTTTTCATTTCTTTGTGTCTTCCTCAATTTCCTTCATGAGTATTCTATAGTTTTCTGAGTACAGATCCTTTGCCTCTTTGGTTAGATTTATTCCTAGGTATCTTACGGTTTTGGGTGCAATTATAAATGGGATCAACTCCTTAATTTCTCTTTCTTCTGTCTTGTTGTTGGTATATAGAAATGCCACTGATTTCTGTGCATTGATTTTATATCCTGCCACTTTACTGAATTCCTGTATGAGTTCTAGCAGTTTTGGGGTGGAGTCTTTTGGATTTTCCACATAAAGTATCATATCATCTGCAAAGAGAGAGTTTGACTTCTTCTTTGCCAATTTAGATGTCTTTTATTTCTTTTTGTTATCTGATTGCTGAGGCTAGGACTTCTAGTACTATGTTGAACAGCAGTGGTGATAGTGGACATCCATGCTGTGTTCCTGACTTTAGGAGAAAAGCTCTCATTTTTTCCCCAGATCATTCGTTGATCTGTTCTACTGTTTTTTGGTTTCTATTTCATTGAATTCTGCTCTGATCTTTATTATTTCTCCTCTCCTGCTGGGTTTAGGCTTTATTTGCTGTTCTTTCTCCAGCTCCTTTAGGTGTAGGGTTAGGTTGTGTATTTGAGATCTTTTTGTTTCTTGAGAAAGGCTTGTATTGCTCTATACTTTCCTCTTAGGACCGCCTTTGCTGCATCCCAAAGATTTTGAACAGTTGTGTTTTCATTTTTGTTTCTTTTCATGAATTTTTAAAATTCTTCTTTAATTTCCTGGTTGACCCATTCATTCTTTAGTAAGATGCTCTTTAGCCTCCATGTATTTGAGTTCTGACTTTCCTCTTGTGATTGAGTTCTACTTTCAAGGCATTGTGGTCTGAAAATATGCAGGGAATGATCCCAATCTTTTGGTACCTGTTGAGACCTGATTTGTGACCTAGGATGTGATCTATTCTGGAGAATGTTCCATGGGCACTAGAGAAGAATGTGTATTCTGTTGCTTTGGGATGGAATGTTCTGAATAGATCTGTGAAGTCCATCTGGTCCAGTGTGTCATTTAAAGCCTTTATTTCCTGGATGATCTTTTGCTTAGGTGATCTGTCCATTTCAGTGAGGGGGTGTTAAAGTCCCCTTCTATTATTGTATTGTTGTTGATGTGTTTCTTTGATTTTGTTATTAATTGGCTTTTATAATTGGCTGCTCCCATGTTAGGGGCATAGATATTTAAAATTGTTAGATCTTCTTGTTGGATAGACCCTTTAAGTAGGATATAGTGTCCTTCCTCATCTCTTATTATAGTCTTTGGTTTAAAATCTAATTTGTCTGATATAAGGATTGCCACCCAAGCTTTCTTTTGGTGTCCATTAGCATGGTAAATGGTTTTCCACCCCCTCACTTTCAATCTGGGGGTGTCTTTGGGTCTAAAATGAGTCTCTTGCAGACAGCATATCGATGGGTCTTGTTTCTTCATCCAATCTGATATTCTTTGTCTTTTGATTGGGGCATTTAGCCCATTTACATTCAGGGTAACTATTGAAAGATAGGAATTTAGTGCCATTGTATTGCCTGTAAGGTGACTGTTACTGTATATTGTCTCTATTCCTTTCTGGTCTATGTTACTTTTAAGCTCTCTCTTTGCTTAGAGGACCCCTTTCAATATTTCTTATAGGGCTGGTTTGGTGTTTGCACCTTCTTTTAGTTTTTGTTTGTCCTGGAAACTTTTTATCTCTCCTTCTATTTTCAATGACAGCCTAGCTGGATATAGTATTCTTGGCTACATATTTTTCTCATTTAGTGCTCTGAATATATCATGCCAGTCCTTTCTGGCCTGCCAGGTCTCTGTGGATAGGTCTGCTGCCAATCTAATGTTTCCACCATTGTAGGTTACAGACCTCTTGTCCCGAGCTGCTTTCAGGATTTTCTCTTTGTCTCTGAGACTTGTGAGTTTTACTATTAGATGTCAGGGTATGGACCTATTTTTATTGATTTTGAGAGGGGTTCTCTTTGCCTCCTGGATTTTGATGCCTGTTTCCTTCCCCAAATTAGGGAACTTCTCTGCTATAATTTGCTCCAATAAACCTTCTGCCTCCCTCTCTCTTTCTTCTTCTTCTGGGATCCCAATTATTCTAATACTGTTTTGTCTTATGGTATCACTTATCTCTCGAATTCTGCCCTAGTAATCCAGTAGTTATTTATCTCTTTTTCTCAGCTTCTTTTTTCTCCATCATTTGGTCTTCTGTATCACTAATTCTCTCTTCTGCCTCATTTATCCCAGCAGTGAGAGCCTCCATTTTTTATTGCACCTCATTAATAGCCTTTTTTGATTTTGACTTGGTTAGCTTTTAGTTCTTTTATTTCTCCAGAAAGAGATTCTCTAGTATCTTCCATGCTATTTTTAAGCCCAGCTAGTATCTTTATAATCGTCATTCTGAACTCTAGTTCCAACATCTTACTAATATCCATATTGGTTAGGTTCCTGGCAGTTGGTACTGCCTCTTGTTCCTTTTTTTTGAGGTGAGTTTTTCCATCTTGTCATTTTGTCCAGAGGGGAATAGATGAATAAGAGAAAAAAATGCTAAATGGGTAACAGCGACCCCAGATAAATATACACTAAATAAATCAGAATAGACCCAAAACCAGGGGAAAAAGAAAGGGGAAATAAAAGAAAGAATATGATCAGGCGGGTGAATATAACAGAGCCACACACTAGATTTTGGGTGTATTTTGGTCTTTTAGAAGAAACTGCCTCTCAAAATTTTAAAGAAAGAAAAACATATATATGTATAAAAATAAAGGTAAATACGATGAAGGGATAGAATATGACAGAAAAAAGGAAAATTGTAGAGGATTTTCTAAAAGTAATTGATAAGATAAGAAGTTGGTTGAAAAAAGAAAGAAGAAAAATTAAAAAGAAAAAAAAGGGGGAGAGAATGTGATCAGGCAGGACACTAGAACAAAGCCATACACTAGAGATTTAGGGTAAATTTTGGTCTGTTGGAAGAAACTGTATCCCAAAATTTTAAAGAGAGAAAAACTTAGTAAGTTTAACTACAATGAAGGGATAGAATATGGCTCTGAAAATGAAATTTGAAAAGATTTTTAAGAAAGGAATTGATAAGATGTTAGTTGAAAAAGGGAAAAAGAAAAATTAAAAAAATAGAAAAAGAAAAAAATAAAGAAAATTAAAAAAAATTAACTTTGAAAGACTAAAGAATCATGGGGAAAAAAGCCATGAATTTTATGAGCTGTATTCCCCTAGTGCTGGCATTCTGCCATTCTCATTGATCAGTAAACTTGGTCTTGGCTGGCTGTTCTTTTTTTTTTTTTTTTTTAAGATTTTATTTATTTATTTGACAGAGAGAGACACAGCGAGTGAGGAACACAAGCAGGGGGAGTGGGAGAGGGAGAAGCAGGCTTCCCGTGGAGCAGGGAGCCCAATGTGGGGCTCGATCCCAGGACTCTGGGATCATGACCTGAGCCGAAGGCAGACGCTTAACGACTGAGCCACCCAGGCGCCCCTTGGCTGGCTGTTCTTGCTGATCTTCTGGGGGAGGGGCCTGTTGCAGTGGTTCTCAAATGTCTTTGCTGGAGGTGGAATTGTCCCACCCTTGCCAGCTGGGCTAAGTAATCTGCTCGGGTTTGCTCTCGGGAGCTTTTGTTCCCTGCAAGCTTTCCGTACAGCTTTGGAGGATGAGAGTGAAAATGGCGGCCTCCCAATCTCCACCTGGAGGAGCCGAGAACTCGGGCCCCGCTCCTCAGTGAGCCCCCAGAGAAAAGCCGTCAATCACTCCCGTCTCCCTGGTCTCCGGCCGCACTCCGTGCTCACCCGGCCTGTGACTGCGCGTTTCTATCTCTGGCACCCGACCGCATGTGGAGTCTCCAAACCCAGCAGATCCCTGCGGTGTGCTCCCGCGCCACTCCTCCTGGGGGAGGAAGGGGAGTCTCCCCGGATCTGCCGCTTGTTCGGTCCCTGCTGGAGGAGCAGGGGCCCGACTGTGCCGTGGATCACAGTTTATGGCAACCCTGAGCTGAGAGCCCGCTCCTCGGCTCCGTCTCTGCAGCCGGCTTCCCTGCTCCGATACCTGGGAGCTCTGCCACACTCAGGCACCCCCGGTCTTTCTGTGACCCAGAGGGTCCTGAGACCGCACTGTCCCAGTGAGGGTTCCACTCCCCACTTAGCCATTGGAGTGATGTCCCTCAGCGGAGCCGACTTCTAAAATCCGAACTTTTAGAAGTCGGCTCCGCTGAGGGACATCACTCCAATGGCTAAGTGGTAGCGGCTGATGGAGGCCCCCTCCCCCCGCTGTCTATCCTCCTGAATATCGCTACGGATTCACTTCTCCGCACGTCCTACCTTCCAGAAAGTGGTCACTTTTCTGTTCAGAAAGTTGCTGCTATTCTTTTCTTTGATCTCCTGTTGAGTTCGTAGGTGTTCAGAATGGTTTGATCCCTATCCAGCTGAATTCCTGGGACCAGACAAAATTTAGGTCTCCTACTCCTCCGCCATCTTGCTCCTCCTCCTGAAAACTATGTTTTTTTTTTTGTTGTTGTTTTGTTTTTTAGCAGCTTTATTGAGGTATAATTTACATAACATAAAATTTACCTGCTCTCATTAATTTATCTACTATACTGATTCTGGTAAATGTATAGCATTCTGTAACACCAAAATCTAGTTGTTTTTTTTTTTTTAATTTTATTATGTTAGTCACCATACAACATCATTAGTTTTTGATGTGGTGATCCACAATCCATTGTTTTTGTATAACACCCAGTGCTCCATGCAGTACGTGCCCTCCTTAATACCCATCACTGGGCTAACCAATCCCCCCTCCCCTCTCCCATCTAAAACCCTGTTTGTTTCTCAGAGTCCATAGTCTCTCATGGTTCATCTCTCCCTCCAATTCCCCCCCCATTTTTCCCTTCCTTCTCCTAGTGTCCTCCATGTTATTCCTTATGTTCCACAAATAAGTGAAACCATATGATAATTGACTTTCTCTGCTTGACTTATTTCACTTAGCATAATCTCCTCCAGTCCCATCCATGTTGATGTAAAAGTTGGGTATTCATCCTTTCTGATGGCTGAGTAATATTCCATTGTATATATGGACCACATCTTCTTTATCCATTCATCTGTTGAAGGGCATCTCGGCTCTTTCCACAGTTTGGCTATTGCAGACATTGCTGCTATGAACATTGGGGTGCATATGGCCCTTCTTTTCACTACATCTGTGTCTTTGGGGTAAATACCGAGTAGTGCAATTGCTGGGTCATAGGGTAGCTCTATTTTTAAATTTTTGAGGCACCTCCACACTGTACCAACTTGCATTCCCACCAACAGGGTAAGAGGGTTCCCCTTTCTCCACAACCTCTCCAACATTTGTTGTTTCTTTCCCTGTCCATTTTTGCCATTCTAACTGGTGTAAGGTAGTATCTCAGTGTGGTTTTGATTTGAATTTCCCTGATGGCTAATGATGATGAACATTTTTTCATGTGTCTGTTAGCCATTTGTATGTCTTCTTCAGAGAAGTGTCTTTTCATATCTTCTGCCCACTTTTTGACTTGATTGTTTTTTGGGTGTTGAGTTTAAGTTCTTTATAGATCTTGGATACCAGCCCTTTATCTGTAGTGTCATTTGCAAATATCTTCTCCCATTCTGTGGGTTGCCTCTTTGTTTTGTTGACTGTTTCCTTTGCTGTGCAGAAGCTTTTTGTCTTGATCAGGTCCCAAAAGTTCATTTTTGCTTTTGTTTCACTAGCTTTTGGAGATGTATCTTGAAAGAAGTTGCTGTGGCCGATGTCAAAGAGGTTACTGCCTCTGTTCTCCTCTAGGATTTTGATGGATTCCTGTCTCACATTGAGGTCTTTCATCCACTTTGAGTTTATCTTTGTGAGTGGTGTTAGAGAATGGTTGATTTTCATTCTTCTGCATGTGGCTGTCCAATTTTCCCAGCACCATTTATTGAAGAGACTGTCTTTTTTCCATTGCATGTTTTTTCCTGCTTTGTCAAAGATTATTTGACCATAGAGTTGAGGGTCCATATCTGGGTTCTCTATTCTGTTCCATTGGTCTATATGTCTGTTTTTGTGCCAGTACCATGCTGTCTTGGTGATCACTGCTTTGTAATATAGCTTGAAATTGGGCAACGTGATGCCCCCAGCTTTGTTTTTCTTTTTCAACAATTCCTTGGCAATCCGTGGTCTATTCTGATTCCATACAAATTTTAGGATTGTTTGTTCCAGCACTTTGAAAAATGTCATTGGAATTTTGATTGGGATGGCATTGAAGGTATAGATTGCTCTGGGTAGCATAGACATTTTAACAATGTTTATTCTTCTGATCCATGAGCATGGAATATTTTTCCATCTTTTTGTCTTCTTCAATTTCTTTCATGAGTGTTCTGTAGTTCCTAGAGTATAGATCCTTTACCTCTTTGGTTAGGTTTATTCCGAGGTATCTTATGGTTTTTGGTGCTATTGTAAATGGAATCGTTTCTCTAATTTCTCTTTCTACAGTTACGTTGTTAGTGGATAAGAAAGCAACTGATTTCTGTGTATTGATTTTGTACCCTGCCACATTACTGAATTCCTGTATGAGTTCTAATAATTTGGGGGTGGAGTCTTTTGGGTTTTCCACATAAAGTATCATGTCGTCTGCAAAAAGAGAGAGTTTGACTTATTTGCCAATTTGAATAACTGTTATTTCTTTTTGTTGTCTGATTGCTGTTGCTAGGACTTCTAGTACTATGTTGAACAATAGTGGCGAGAGTGGGCGTCCTTGACGTGTTCCTGATCTTAAAAGAAAGGCTCTCAGCTTTTCCCCATTGAGGATGATATTCGCTGTGGGTTTTTCAAAGATGGATTTTATCAACTTGAGGAATGTTCCCTCTATCCCTATACTCTGAAGAGTTTAATCAGGAAAGGATGTTGTATTTTGTCAAACGCTTTTTCTGCATCAATTGAGAGGACCATATGGTTCTTCTCCCTCCTCTTATTAATGTGTTCTATCACATTGATTGATTTGCGAATGTTGAACCACCCTTGCATCCCGGGGATAAATCCCACTTGGTCGTGGTGGATGATCCTTTTAATGTGTTGTTGGATCCTATTAGCTAGGATTTTGTTGAGGATTTTGGAATCCATATTCATCAGGGATATTGGTCTGACATTGTCCTTTTTGATGGGGTCTTTGCCTGGTTTGGGGATTAAGGTAATGCTGGCCTCATAGAATGAGTTTGGAAGTTTCCTTCTGTTTCTATTTTTTGAAACAGCTTCAGGAGAATAGGTATTATTTCTTCTTTGAATGTTTGGTAGAATTCCCCAGGGAATCCATCAGGCCCTGGACTCTTGTTTTTGGGAGGTTTTTGATCACTGCTTCAATCTCGTTGCTGGTTATTGGCCTATTCAAGTTGTCAATTTCTTCCTGTTTCAGTCTTGGCAGCTTATAGGTTTCCAGGAAGGCCTCCATTTCATCCAGATTGCTCAGTTTATTGGCATATAATTGTTGATAATAATTTCTAATAATTGTTTCTATTTCCTTGGTGTTAGTCGTGATCTCTCCCCTTTCATTCATAATTTTATTAATTTGGGTCCTTTCTCTTTTCTTTTGGATAAGTCTGGCCAGTGGTTTATTGATCTTATTAATTCTTTCAAAGAACCAACTTCTAGTTTCGCTGATCTAATCTACTGTGTTTCTGGTTTCTAATTCATTGATTTCTGTTCTGATTTTAATTATTTCTCTTCTAATGTGTGGCTTAGGCATCGTTTGTTGCTTTTTCTCTAGTTCTTTAAGGTGTAGAGTTAGTTGATGAATTCGGGATTTTTCTATTTTTTTGAGTGAGGTTTGGATGGCTATGTATTTCCCCCTTAGGACCACCTTTGCAGTATCCCATAGGTGTTGGACCAATGTGTTTTCATTCTCTTTGATTTCCATGAATTGTTTAAGTTCTTCTTTGATTTCCTGGTTGACCCAAACATTCTTGAGCAGAGTGGCCTTTAGCTTCCAAGTGTTTGAATTTCTGCCAAATTTTTTCTTATGATTGAGTTCCAGTTTTAAAGCATTGTGGTCTGAGAATATGTGGGGAATAATCTCAATCTTTTGCTATCGGTTGAAACCTGATTTGTGACCCAGTATGTGGTCTATTCTGGAGAAAGTTCCATGTGCCCTCAAGAAGAATGAGTATTCTGTTGTTTTAGGGTGGAATGTTCTGTATATATCTATGAGGTCCATCTGGTCCAGTGTGTCATTCAAAGCTCTTGTTTCCTTGTTGATTTTCTGCTTCGATGATCTGTCCATTGCTGAGAGTGGAGTATTGAGGTCTCCTACAATTAACGTATTATTATCAATATGACTCTTTATTTTGGTTAACAGTTGGCTTATGTTGTTGGCTGCTCCCATGTTGGGGGCATAGATATTTACAATTGTTAGATCTTCTTGTTGGATAGACCCTTTAAGAATGATATAGTGTCCTTCTGTGTCTCTAACTACAGACTTTAGTTTAAAATCTAATTTGTCTGATATAAGAATTGCTACCCTAGCTTTCTTTTGAGGTCTGCTGGCATGGAAGATGGATCTCCATCCCTTCACTTTCAGTTTGGATGTATCTTAGGTTCAAAATGAGTCTCTTGTAGGCAGCATATGGATGGGTCCTGTCTTTATCCAATCTGCAACCCTGTGCTGTTTTATGGGAGCATTTAGGCCATTCACGTTGAGAGTGATTATTGAAAGATATGAATTAATTGCCATCATGTTGCCTGTGAAGACGTTGTTTTTATAGATTGTCCCTGTAAATTTCTGTTCTATATCACTCTTGGGGTCTTTCTCCTTTTATAGAACCCCCCTTAATATTTTTTGCAGGGCCGGCTTAGTGGTCACATAATCTTTCAGTTTCTGCCGGTCGTGGAAGCTCTGCCTCTCTCCATCCATTCTAAATGACAGCCTTGCCAGGTAAAGTATTCTTGGCTGCATGTTCTTCTCATTTAGTACCTTGAATATGTCTTGCGAGGTCTTTCTGGCTTGCCAGGTCTCTGTGGATAGGACTGACATTATTCTGATGTTCCTCCCTCTGTACATAAGGAATCTCTTCCCTCTAACTGCCCTTAAGATGGTTTCCTTGGTTCTAAGATTTGCAAGTTTTACTATTACGTGCCGGGGGTTGGCCTGTTTTCCTTGATCTTAGGAGGGGTCCTCTCTGCCTCTAGGTTGTGCATGTTTGTTTCATTCCCCAGATTAGGGAAGTTCTCAGCTACGATTTGCTCAAATATATCTTCTAGTCCTCTCTCTCTCTCCACTCCCTCCAGGATTCCAATTATTCTGACATTGGAACGCTTCATGGTGACACTTATTTCTCTGATTCTATTTTCATGGATTTGAGTTGTTTTTCCCTGGCCTCCTCTTTTCCCTTTTTATCTATTAAATTGTCTTCCAGGCCACTTATTTGTTCTTCTGCCTCAGTTACCCTAGCTGTTAGATTATCTAGATTGGATTGGATCTCACTGATAGCATTTTTAAGTTCTGCCAATTCAGCTTTCATTTCTGCCCTTAGAGACTCTATGTTGCCATTAATTGATTTCTCCATTCTAGCCATTGTCTTCACAATTGCTAGCCTGAATTTTATCTCCGACATCTTGGTTATATCTGCATCCATTTGTAAATCTGCAGCATAAGTCATAATCTCTGAGTCTTTTCTATTTTGGGGGCTCCTCCTCCTAGTCATTTTGTTGATGGGTGTTTGAGGGAATGTATAGAGTCCAAATTATTGACCAGAACCCAAGCCAGATGCACCTGTTTTCTTGGGACCTTAGGGTTGCTGGCCTCTTGTTTTCCCAGCCTGTCTTCTGCGGGAGGGGCTTGCCGCGCTGTTACTCAGGCAACCCTGTTTGGGTGGAGTTGCCCTGGCTACCTGTGGAGGGGGATGGGCTCAGTGGGAATCAGTTTTTGGGGCTTTTGTTCTCTGGCGGCTTTCCCTGGTGGCTTTCCCTGGTGGCTTTCGGCGTCACTTCTGTGAGTCAGAGCAGAAGAGACAGTTTCCAAGCCTCTGCCTCAGAGCAGAGAGACCGCAGTCTGTTTTTCAGTGAGCTCTCCAGGCCACACCATCTCTGTTTTTGTCTGTGCTGCTATAAACTGCAGCGTCCTGGGTTGTGCGCCCCTCCACAGCGCTCCCAGTCCTGTCTCCAGGTTGGGGCACGTCTCTGCCCTTTGTGCTTCTAAAACCGCCAGTCGCTCCCAGTTCGCACTCCTAAACCTGCTGCTCTAGGTTTCTGCCCTGAGGGCTGCCCTAAAGTCCTTTCCCCGCCGCTACCGGTCTGCAAGTCTGTGCCCGTCTGCAGCGCGCGAGGCTGTCACTCACCGGCGGTGTGGGATCTCCACGGCCAGGCACTCTTCTGCTGCTGTTTATCCTCCGAAATCTGCCCGTGGAATCGGGGCTCCCCGCTTTGTACCTCAAAACTAACTGCCTGTGATATTCTGCTTGTAGAGATCCAAATCTTCTTACATCTCAGGCTGGTTTTGTGGGTGGTCAGAGTGGTCTGGTAGATATACAGCTCAATTCTGGGGACCAGTTGAAATAGGGTCCCCTACTCCTCCACCATCTTTCCTAGTCCCAAGACTATGTTTTAATGTGAAAAATTTTGTGGGGGAAAATGAGTATAGGAAAATAAGTGGAATTAGTAATTTCAGAAAGTGCAATTTTCAGTAGGGTGGTATGTCAGTCAGCATTTTCTTACTGGTTCTTTGAACACATTCCTTTAAAAATTTCTTAAAATCATATACATATATCTCATACACAGATACACACACATACACACACACACACGCACAGATTTTAAGTAATTGGCTCACATATTTGTGGGGGCTGACAAATAATGAAATCTATGTGGCCGGCCAGCATGCTGGTAACTTAGGTGGGAAATGTTTTACAATCTTGAGGCAGAATTCTCCTGGAAGCCTCAATATTTGCTCTTAAGCCTTCAACTGATTGGATGAGTCCCGTTCATATTGTCATAAGTAACCTCCTTTACCTAAAGTCAACTGATTTTAAATGTTATTCCCATTTACAATAAGTCTTCACAGAAGCACTTAGACTAGTGTTTAACCAAACAACTGGGTACCATAGCCTAACCAAATTAATGCATATAATAACCATCACAGGTAGTCAGGGCAGGTCTTATTAAAAATGTGGCACTGAACTAGAATATCTACAAGAAAGAATGTTCCAGGCATAGGGAATATCCAATACAAAGTTCCTAAATTTGATGTGTGCCTGGCACGTGTGATGGCCAACACAGAGGTCAGTTGGCTATAGTGGAGCAAAGGAGTGGGAAAATAACAAACTGTGTGGTCAGAGAGTAAGGTGAAAGAAGCCAATAATGGAGGATGTAGTCTATTTAATGTAGTCTCTTTAATTACAGGATAAAAGAAGAATGACTATGGAGTGGGTCAATGTAACACTTAATTGGTGGGCTATAGTAATATATATCTGTAAAAATATCTGAAATCAAGATAGAAGTGATCCCTCCCAACCTTGGGATATAGGCTTCCTGAAGGTAGGCACTAAGTATTTCTTGCTTACTGTCATATCCCCAGGACCTAGTGCAGTACATGGTATGTTGTAGGTATTATGAATATTTAAAAAATAAAAGAACCCTCTACTTATAGACAATTACTTATAGATGCATTTCAATTTTGGAAAACCATTAATGCTAATCTACAGGCACTGGAATGCTTTCTTGATTATATTCCAGTACTTCATTATTTTCTTTTACCATTCCCAACATGGTCTCATTTCTGCCTGGACCTTGAACCTTTTGTTCATCTGCCATTTGTAGTCTCTGGTGCCGAGTTGAGAGTAGAACCCACCTTCTGTTATTGGTGCCTCTGATGTTGGCATAAGTTTTTCCAGGCTTTTTAGATCTTGGAAATATCAGTGGATAATATGGGGAAAAAAAAGGTTTTGATCAAGTGAATGTGTATCATGGTCTTTGATTTTATAGGGGATTTCTGAAGCACAGAGATAAGCAAAGATAGAGACCCAATCAGTTAGGTGAGAGATCTTTATTTTAGAGTAATGAAAGCTGAGAGGAGAGGTGATTGAGATACATGAACTCATAAGTGGACAGAATATGAGAAGGATGAACATAAATTCATCAAATTCTTACATGTTATAGCTGAAGTCTTTAACCAGTCTGGGATAAGCAATAATTTACATCATAACTGATACCATTAAGGGTAAAAGGAAATACAGGTTAAAAATATAAATAGACTCAAGAATGGATTGGTTAAATTGGAACACAAAACCATAGTGTTATTGGGGTAATGTACTTTAGAATTATACTCTATAACTTAGATATTGATGGAGGTGTTCTGGAGAAGTTTAACAATAGGCTCTCTGATAAAAGAACATGCATATATATGTGTACTTATGTACTTAAGTTTATAATAAACTTTAATGATATAAAGGCTGTATAGCACATTTACAAAGAATTATGAAATTAAACAATATTCTTTATTATAAATTCCACACAATCAAATTATTCTCAACAAATGATTTTGTCAAACTCTTCTATTTGTAGTTTACCTATGGTTGCAACTCAACAATGATCTGACAAAATCAGAATGCAATAAATTCTTGGTTACTATCATATTTGACAAAGGAGTCACTCATGACATTGATAAATGAGTGTAGAACCAACATGAATGTTGACTGAGATTTTAATTTACTTTAATAAGTAAGATTGCAACTTTATTCATTCTTTAATCATGCAAGCAATTTCTTTGCTGAATTGGATAATAGTTTTTGAATACTAGAAGCATAGTTTATCATTTTGAGGGGAAATTCATAACATGACACCCAGAGACACGATCCACTTTAAATTTAATCTTCATTATTAACATTTCCCCATCACTTTAAATCTAGACAATCAATAAAATAATAAATCAACCCTAGATTTCTAGCATTTAGTGGTTTCCATGATGTAAATACTCCCAGCATGGCCAATTTCAAACTATTGATATGATGTCCCTGAACTTGGAATTGGGAGGAGATGAATTATATAATAATTATATATATATATTACATATTATGTTATATAGTATTTCCATTATACAGATAAAATACATATAAGTAAACTCAAGACCACAATTAATAGTGAAATATGGTAAAAAATAATTAGGAAGTGATCAGTTTTTAGTATTTATTACCTTTGTTTTTAATATAATTTTTCTACTTTACATTTATATAATATAATTTTTTAATAGTAGCTGTATTTAAAAACTAGTTGTCAGGATTCCTGAAAATTTAGCACTTGGCTCTTGCTATCTAGTACTAGTAGCTTCAGTATATCACTAGAGATGACCATAGGCAAGAGAACTTGTCCTTCCCACACATTGTCTTAAACATAGAACCTATATTCAGTAGAAGAAATATTTCATCCTGCATGCCATTACTTATAGTATTCTTCTATAAAGGAATCAGTTGACTTCTGTCTCCTAGATACCACTCTACTTTCAGATTATTTTCTTTAAATCGAAAAAAGGCAATTCCTCCGCCCTCCTCCATCTTTCAACCATAATAGCTAGGGAGAAGTAACCACATGGACTAAAATATTTTTTTTTTTCAAAATCCTTTTCCAATTTGCAGGATTAAGTACTTCATGACAGAGTACATAAGAACACAACAGAAAACATCATAAAAGCTGGTTTTATCAGTCTTCTTTGTTCCCCTTTTATATGGATATCATTTTTTTCTCAGTAACCAACTCAGGATTATAAATTCTGGCTTGAGTACAGTTTGCTTTGCCTTCCTTTAGCTTTCCTAAAGCTGCTTTGCAAAAATATCCATAGTCTATCACTCATTTTAGTTCTATTTATAGTTCTTAACACCCTACCCCCAATTTTTAAAGATTATTTCCATCAGACCCTAACATATCTATAGTAAGTCCTTAAAACATTAGCAATCTTCATTGTAGTTTTCTGATGAGATAACTATTTTTTGGAACATATGGTTATAAAAGTATTTTTGGATACTTCCAGCCATTTTGAACATGAACCCAAATTCTTGCCCAATATAGTGCTGTAAAATAATGTTATTCCAAAAAATAATAATAATAACAAAGTTAACCATCTAATTTTTAGAGCAGCTCTATTCTCAGTTAGACCAGGTGCCTTAATTCCTGAAGATTTTTTTTTTTTAAAGATTTTATTTATTTATTTGAGAGAGAGAGAATGAGAGAGAGCACATGAGAGGGGGGAGGGTCAGAGGGAGAAGCAGGCTCCCTGCCGAGCAGGGAGCCCGATGCGGGACTCGATCCAGGGACTCCAGGATCATGACCTGAGCCGAAGGCAGTCGCTTAACCAACTGAGCCACCCAGGCGCCCAATTCCTGAAGATATTATTGATTGATTTACAAGTGATCTCATTGTATTGAGACCTCAACTTTTCCAGTTACTCACTTCTGGCAAGTTTTTTTTCTAAGTATGTGATCCATGTGACTAAGTACATGCATCAGTGATATTAAAGTAATGGTACATTAATCACATCCTAAGTAATGAGTTTATTGGGCAGAAAAACAAACTGGAAGCATGGACTTTTATGTTTGTTCAGAAAGGGTGTTAAGAGATGACATTTTGCAGACTAATCATTTATAAGCATACCTAGTTTCTTTTGGCTATTTATCACACTAAGAACTTATGATATCCTAGTTTAAACTTATGAATAAATATCATATATGGAAGTTGGATAAACTTAGTTCTTAGTTTAGTAAAACAAATCTAGTTTTCCCAAATAACTATTTTTTATTTTTCCAAAGTAATGCTTATAGTGGGTCATTCTGAGGCAAAATATATTTTTAGGCTTGTGTTAATGCTAAATAGTATTGACATTCTTTGTAATGAAAATGAGACAGGCATTAGTTGGACCCAGGAAATAGATTTATGATTCCAATGGCATAAGAAATCTTTATGTAATTATAATGGAACTAATTGGAATTCTAAGTAGAATTCATATTTTATAATAATAAGGTTGTAGATAAGAAAATCTGTTGATTATAGCTTTAAAAAAAAAAAAAAAAAAACTAACCAAAAACTAAAAAAGATTATGTCAGGAGGGAGAATTTCCTCTGCTCTTCAGGCTCCTTCTAGCAAGACTAAGAATCAAACTGATGGATTAACAGATTTGCTCCTGACAGATGAACAGGAGCAAATCAAATTTAATTTCCTGTGTACAGAGAATCACACAAACATGAGATTCCAAAGACAGGCAAAAATGAGGTATTTATTTCATTTTGAAGTTAAGAGAAGGGGTGGCAGTCTGGGACTTCAAATAAAAGAAATGTAATTCACAGGAAGATGAAAAAGAGTAAATGTTTGGTAAACAAATGTTTGTTGGGCCACTCAGAAACAATGGGACATAGAGGACTGTGATCAAATAGGCCTTGCTAGGTTCCTCCCTGTCTACCATGCCTAGTTCATATTATAACTTTATCTATACTGATAGCTCTGTTACTGGAGCAGGTCCTTATCTAAATTCTTCTTAGGCAGTTGAAAGGGAGATAAAGAGTTTTTCCTGAATCTACTAGGTTTTGATTGCTTTTTAACTCAAAATAATCTTCATTCCAATGTGACCCATCTTGGGGGCAGCCTGCCCTTCACCCCTACAGTTACGATAACTATTCTCTGCTCCTTCCCTATTCTCTTTCACATGTAGATCATAAGTGACACATTTTGCCTGGTGAGTTAATAGTGAGGCTGTCAGATAGGGTGTCCAAGAATTGTCCTTTACAAGTAAACAGTACTCTCTCCTTTCACCTTTCTCCTGCTGCTTGAAAGGTGATGTGTCCAGGTTAACAGCTCCCTCTCCAGGATAATGATATGACCATGAGAATTGAAGCAAGGTACTGTCTAGTAACAAGACAGAAAGATCCTGGATCCCTGGCACAATGAAGCCACCATACAGATTGCTCATCTGTGGACTTCTTTCTCTGGGTCTTTGCTTCTCATAACTGAGTCTAATTGTAATAAATAGACATGTTAAGATTAGCTCATTTAATCCATATATATAAGGCAGGTTTTATTATTAACATCAACATTCTACAGATGAAGAAAGAACTGCAGAGACTAAGGAAGTAACTTGCCTAAGGTCAAAAATCTCAGTACAGAGTTGGAACAAGGACTTGGACTGAGGCAAGGCTTTTCTAGGGTTTCCTACCTGCTACACGAGAAACAAGAAAATTCAACTCAGCCTTTTTGGTAAAAGCAATGAGCATCCATAGTACTAATAAATATAAAGTGTCAGGTATAATTCCTCATAATTTTAATGGAACTTTACAAAGTATCAAGTTACCTCACGTTCTAGATGTCAATGTGAGAAATTGAGCCTTGATGATACTGACTTAGAAAGATTTTAATGTTATATGAAGTGCTAAGGTCAGTCTTCAAAATATAATAAGAGAAGGAATTGTTTTTGTCAAAATAGTTCAAATACTATGGTTAGGAAAGGGCCATGGGGGAAATTTGAAATTATTCGACATAGATGCTCAGGGTGCTCTTATTCCTGAAAGTTCTTATTAGGATGGTCTGGTTTTTAGAGCATAAAAATTGGTAATGGGATGATTGATAGATGAATGAAAGCACTTGGTCAGAATGCTAAGCTATTTAATACTAGTTCAAAGAGGTGAGATGCTGCATTTCTGTTTGAAAAATATATTTTGTCTCAAATACACTCTCTGCCCTAGTCAGATTGATGGATTCTTTTTTGTTTTTCAAATGCTGTTTCTGCATCTATGGCTATTCCTTTCCTAAATTATGTCCAGTTAACTCATTTCTCCAGATCACTTTGAGCACAGTTTCAATCCAACTTTTTCAAAAAAGGTTTTTGCTGACTAATCTGGCCCAGCTGTCTTCCCTAGAATCTGATGTCTATTAATTTTACTTTTTTGCATTGTATTGCTTAGAGAGCTTGCCAATGGATTCCTGATGTGTCTTTTCAAATGCAGAGCGCTAGTACTATGTGTGTGTATGTGTATATATATATAATATTTATAATTACATACTATATATAATATAAAGTTATATGTATTATATATAATATATAGTTATATGTATTATATATATAAAACTATATAATTATATGTGGATATATGTAACATATATAACATCTATATAAGCATATATATAAACATATATATTTTATATATACATATATATATATATATAACTTATCCAGGGTGTCCCTAACTATGTGCTCAAACAATACATTCTAATACATATGTTTTATATTTCTAGTTTATTATTTATTTTTGTCACTCTAGATGTTAACTAGGGCTTCTTTGTTTCTCAGAGATCTAGATAATGATCCATTTTAATCCCTGCTAATTCCATGCCTGTGAAATCCAAATTCCTCAGGATTACTACTCATTTCTATGGACTCTTGCTCTCATGCTCTTTTCACCTTTCACCCTTATATACACATACGCTTATCCTTTATCATTTTCTCCAAGTTTCTCAAGAAATACACATATTTTGTGAATTAGTGATACTAACTGAAGGGGTGGGGGTGGGCAATGGGGTACCTTCTTATGCAGCACCCAATTGTCTACCATCTTGCCGGTTTGCTTAGATCTCTCACTCTTCCTCCTCCCCACCTCATCCTTCCCAGCATAACCTCTCAGGCTCTATCTATTCCACTCTCTTGCCCGTAGAGCTTTACTTCTTCTCAGCTCTGGAGCAGAACTTCCAAGCCCAGATCCATCAAAGTGTAGCAGAACAAGGGAATTTTGAATGACCAGACTCCATGTTCTTTAGGAAATACTTGATAAGAGTTTTTTTTCCCATTTATTTATAGACTGACCCACATGTATAAGCTGTAGACTAGCTCAGTGCCAAGTGATGCATTGTCTGAGCATATGGTTGGGAATGCCCTAGGTAAATACCCAAATTGCCTATTGCATATGACATTCTGGAGAATTAAAAGTACACATTTAGTTTAATAAATATTTTTGAGCCCCTATAGTGTGTTAAGCACTGGGAATATAAAAATAATAAGAGAAAATCTTTGACTTCAAAGAACTCCCAATCTAGGGGGAAAGGCTGACACATGAATGGATCATGTGAATATAATCTGGTAAGAATAAATTTAATAAAGTGATAGAGATCTAACAGGGGACTGTAACATGTCTTCTGTGAGAACAGAACAGAGCTGAATTTTGAAGAAAGAACAGGAATTGCGTAGGCAAATAAAGATTGAGAGTGGAGAATGAAGGGTATCCTAGGTAATTGGAAGTGTACAAAAATATGGAGATCCAAAGAAACATTAGGTATGCATGGGGCACTACAGCAAATTCAGTATTTCAGGAGTGTGAGTGTAAGGGGAATGTTGAGAAATGAACCTGGTTTTAGAGGATAGAATCCATATGCTATCCATGCAAAGGAGTTTGTGTTGAAGTCCAGACCCAGAGGCATTGTGTGATCCCAGCAGAACCACCATCACAGTGTGCACTGTGGCATTGCTGTAGGGCAAATGAAGCAGAGGGACAGACTGAGGCAGTATTCAGGGATAAAAATCAGCAGTCCTTGGTGAGCAGTTAACATTTGTAGAAAAGGGAGATTTTAGGGAGACTATGAGGTTTCTTGTTTAGAGGAATTTAAAGATCTGAAGATTATGTTCCAAGAGTATTCTTATGGGCAGAAATGCCAACCACCCTGCCCTTTATTCTTGTAAACTGGACTATATATAAAAGCAGAAAATTGGCTTTAGCTCTGGGTCCATAGGATAAGGGGGGATACCTCAACAAAAGTGAATAGCTGGGAGGTTACTTTCCCTCTAAGCATCTTTCTGTTATTTGGGTAATGTGATAATCCAGTAGTTTCCAAATATTTTTTATAATACACCAATACAGGTAAAATATTTTTGAGTTTCCACCAATATTTGCACATTGATTTTTTAAACAAATTATACAAATGTATCACTTTATCAATATTCTGCATATATATGAACATACATATAAGATAAAGTTTTGAAACTTCAAGATAAAAAGTAGGAAAAGAAGTTCTATTTTTTCCATTCCTTAATGGATGATTTGGCCTTCACTTTGGACAGTGCTGTCTTAATCTAAAAGGCCTGTTCCAGTTGATATGGCATCATCCACAATCATTCTAGAATTTCTCTGTTACCTGAAGTCTGACCAAATCTAGGTTTATATTGCATTTTCTCTCTTTCTGTCTCTCTTCCTATTAGAAGAGTACTTGTATGGAGCATTTGAAGAGAACAATCAAAAGTGGCCAGGAGCCATTTTAAACAGCATTGTTCTAGTATTTGGGAAACGATAAAACTGACACAAATAATAAAAGTAGTGCCAGTTGGTTTTGACATGAACAATAAAACTGTATGACATGGCACTATCAGAACTCCAGTTCTGAGTTCCCTTTCTCACTTATAGTTGAGAGACCGGAAAGATGCTGGTCAAAAATGAAGGCTTAACAATCTCAAAAGAGGGGAATGCTAGTTGAGGTCTGACAGTTTGCCAAGCCCTTACAAGCTAAGGCTATATTGTTGCTAATTAATATGATATTCTTGTTCAACATGTTCCCTTTTAGTTTAAAGGTATAGAATCTCTCCAGTCTGGCACAATGACTGGGTTTGTTATTTTTTGCTTTTGACAAAACATTAGAGTGGCAAGGTGAACTCACAAAATCTGGAGGGGAAGTAGTAGAACAAATGGCATGAAAGGGACTTAATTCTTCAGCATCTGGGCAAGCATTAGGAGAGGGCCAGCACATTTGAATAAAGATCTTTGTAGGGACTGTGAAAGGGACACAGTGACTGGATAGATAATGGTGTCATTATCAGAGGTGGGATATTTTGGAAGAGGATCATATTAGGGAAGGTGAAGAGAGTGGAGGGGGTACCAAGGTAGGGAGAGTAGACAGCTGTTGAGTTCAAATCAAGGGTAATTTGTCATCTGTTTGGAGTCACAATGAAAGTCAGAGATAGAATGGAATATAAAACACTTGGGTCATTGCTTCTAGCTTAAGCACTCACATTTCCCTATCCCTGCAATGAATCTCTGTTTACTTTGAAGGCAATCTGCTTGTTTGGGGACTGAACTTGAAGAAAGCTGGCAGAGGGAAGGCTACTAACAATTAACTTCTTATTACGGTTAAGATAATTGCAGTTGTTCCTAGAGAAAGGCATGTCTATTGCAGAAAGCTATTAAATTTAATTTTTCCCCTTCTGTCCATATAGCCTATGCAATAGTTTTTATTCTTCAGAAAGGATGATATATCATAAGTAGGGAATGACTTAGCAGTATATATCTTTTGAAGTTGGAATACCAGCAATTTTTATTAGACTGGCTTTGTTTTTCCAGCCAGAATGAATCAAAGATGTTATCTTTAAGCATTTTAAAATTTGCCAGAAATGACAAAAGCCAGAGACTTCAAAACAAAGGTTGGTTATTTTCCCTAAACTTGTAATTCTGAGGTAGAAGAAAATGCTATTTAGAAATTGAAGTTGCATAACATCTTGAATTTTTTGGTGTTAAGCACATAAATCGTTTTCAATTTTTTTCCATTACAACTTCTGTTTTAAATAAATGAATAAAGATGATCATAGAAATTGAATTACTGAATGCTACTAAATATGTCACAGGCCAGTAATGAATGGATTTCATTTCTACTCTCTGTTAAAGAAGCAGATGTGATTCTTGAGATTAGGTGTTAGCTGTGGGCTCTATGGGTTTGAGCCAAACCCTGGAAAGGAAAAGCCACTGGTTTAAGTTCTGGCTTTGAAACCAACTAGACCATAATCTTCACCATATTGTTCAACCTGTTGACGACTCACTATTCTCTGATGTGCAATGGGAGTCCTAAACATTTCTTCCTAACTCACTGTGGTAACAAGAACAAAAATAACAGCAAGAAACAAACAAACAAACAAAAAACCCCAATAACTACCACTAAGATCTATTGGACAATTATTAAGTGGGGCCATCATGTTATATACTTCACTTAGCTTAATAAATATTAAAAAAGTTAAGTTCACAGCTGATGACTCCACTAAAGAGAAATAAAATGTTTTTTAAAAGGAGAGACTGATTTTTCTAACTTTCATTTTGTCTCAAACACTGTGATTCATAGATAAATATCTAAAAATGATTTACCCAAGTCTTTATTGAGCACAGATTATACCCAAAGCATGGTGTTGGACATTGTGTAAGCTATTAAGTTGTACCAAACTAAGAAATGTTTTCAGTGAGCTTACAGTCTATTAGAGAAGGTAGAATAGTGGAGCATGGCCAAGGGTAAGTTTTAGGGTCAGGCTGCCTGAGTTTGAAGGCTAGTGCGTCCATCCTTTGGCAAGATAGTCTACCTCAGTTTCTTCACCTATAAAATGGTACAGTAATAGATTCTAATTCACAGGGTGGTTGTGAAAGTTAAATAAGACAGTTCAAAGAAAGTGTTTAGTAGTAACTGGCATAAATGCTCAATTGCTATTACTACTGTTACTATTGTGGGAAAATGTTATATATTAAATAATTATATAATTAGAATAGGGTAAATGGCCAGTGAAAAGCATAGGTGAATTATACATAAAGCTCAGAGAATAGATTTTATTTCTCCTGGGAAGAATCAGGAATTAGGACTAGATGAGGTTTGTTGCATTTGTGCTGGACCTGGACAAATAAGTATGATTTAGATATGTGAAGATTACAGAGGTATCCCAGCTACAGGGAGGAGGTTAATTAAAAGCATGGAGGAAGGAAAATATAGGGCTACAAACGGGAAACAGTGATTGATCCATTTTGGCTATTATACAAGATGATGAAGAGGAAGAAGTTGAAAACTAAATTGGACAGGCAAGGTGGGTCCATTACATGGAAATCCTTGAATATCAATCCACTGGAGGAGTCTGAACTTTGGTTTGTAGACAATAGGGAGTCATGGAGCTTTTGGGGGGAGTGACGTGATGTCAACATAGTCATCGTTTAGAAAAATTAACCTGGGTGTGCTGCTTAATGATAAATAGGATGGACTCGGAAAGGAATAGAAAGTGCCAAGGATAACCACTTAGAAGGATTTTAAAATGAGCCTTGGGAGAAATAGTAAGGCAATAGAGGTGACTAAATCTTACTGATTTATTTTTATTTATGGATGTATTTATTTAGCTTTATTTTCCTCTAACACATATAGGCTTCTTTGGCCATGATGTGGGAAACAGCCACCAAAGACTCTCTAGCCTAACAACTTTAAAATTCTGTCCCCAAAGAGAAGCTGACTCAATCCTTAATTCCAGCTCAAAAAGAAAAAAATCATTCAGAAAGATTCTGATGGGCTCAGATTGGGCCAGAAAATGCTCCTTGTCCAATAGACTACATGAAAAATTTTGGATACCATATAAAGGAGTTTGAATTGTATCCTATGGAGCAGGGTTTCTTAAATTTTTGTGTGCCATGCACCTCTTTGGTAGTCTAGTAAAGCCTATGGACCCCTTGTCAGAATGGTATTTTTAAATGATGTAAAACAATGCTATTGGAATTTCAAAGGAAGGCATTTGGATTGAACCAATTTTTTTAAAATTTTGATATATATATTGCTTTGTGCATTAAAGGTTGGTAAAAATAAAGATGTGAGGTTTTTTTTTTTTTTTTCCTCATCCAAGTTCATAGACACCCAGAATTCTATCCACAGCCAATTTATAGCAGAGTGAGGAACCTTGATAGAGATGATGGGAGCTGTCAAAAGGTTATAATCTCAAGGGAGTAATGTGATTATAGAGACACTGTCAAAATAGTTAAGGGCATGAAATTTGGCATCAGAAAAATGTGGGATTGAGTCCCAGTCCTATAATTTTGCAATCCTTGTGGATTTATTGAACCAGTAAGGTGTTTTTCTTTTTCCATCTACTAAATGATTATAGCTATAGCTAAACCTAGAATCACTGTAAGGATTAGATTTAAATGAGATAATGCATGTAGAATGATTAGTGAATGTTTGGCAAAGAAGTGTTAGGGTAAAAATAATCATTGTGTGTATTGCTCCCCCCCCCTTTTTTTTTTTTTACCTCTTATACCCTGGTTATTGACATACTTTGATATATATATTTGTAGAAAAAAAGATCTTTGGTTATTTTCTTGGAAAGAGTGCTAGACTATTGCACATTAAACCTTTCTTGGAAGAAGATGAGGAAGAATGATATTTCCTTTTCCTGTTAGTTTGGGGTTACAGGCATAAATTCAGTGACATCTTGGAAAGAGTGACTTCTCATATGGATGGCAGATGGGGCTGTCATGTTTCTTAAAATACCAACAGCATAACCAGGAAAGGCTCTATTCTAAGTTTGGGACGTAAGCTCAATCTCTTGGGTATGGCAAGCTGTGCCTCCCAGCCTTCTGAAATGATTCCTGCTAGCTAAAATAACACTGAAGTCACTAAAATTTTAGTTGATTTTGTATCCAACACCTGGCTCTTGGTTGAATTGTTTATACTCGTGGGTTTAATTTTAGATTTAAGCTTCATATTTTTCCTACTACTCTAGATATTCTTGATTTCCTAACTGAATTTAAAATGTTTATGATTTACCACCAGATTCTGTAGTTTTAGACCTTATTGTAAATATACAAAATGCTACAGCAGCCCACTAGCATGAACTTGGTCTATTTGCTCTCTTTTGCCAGGACACGAATTTTTAGATGCTTTACCAGTGCCTTTTATATTTAACCCTGTTTTTATTAACAAAGCCAATTGAAATATAAGTAATGAAACGAAGGGCTGTTTGTTTGTTTGATTAGCTGGCTTTTTGCCAGTTTTCATTTTTATTCTATCTATTTGAAAGAACTTTAAATATATTCCAGCACGCCTTGTCAGACTACAAGGCCTTTTTATTATTCCTCTAGGTTGTTAGTAAAGCCATTAACTTCTCGGGGATCTCAGCTCCTCTTCTGGCCTTTTGAAGTCTCCACAAGTAATGGCAAATATCATACAAGATGTCTGGAGTTCTTTTGTGTTTGAACATTTTTCCCGCCTACTTGCCCTTCTAAGTGGAGGTGAGTTTCTTCCCTCAGTTGTCCAAAAAGGCACTTAACCCACTTTCTATAGTGGGACGCTTGAATTGGAATATCAGTTAGATTTTTCCTCCTGTCAGCTCCATCAACTCCACATTTATATCACTATTATCACACTCATTACAGATAGTGTAATTATTGCCACTAGACTGTGAACTGTTTGCAACCAGAGATTTCTCATTCATTCATTCATTCAATTAATAAATAAAAATAATTTATTGAGCACTTCCTCTGTATCAGGTAAGTGCTAGGCATGGAGTATATTATTGGTGAATAAGTACGAAGTTCTTACTCTCACAAAATTTAGAATCTAACGACTTGCATTCCATACCCCTAACACTTCCTACCAAGTCTGGCATACAAGAAGTAGTCAGGAAATGTCAGAATAAATAATGAAAAATTAGACATGTAGGTAAATGACTGAATTTACCAACATCTAGTTATAATAAATAAAAACTATCCTGAGAATACCCCAGGCAGAGGAAAAAGTAAAAGACAGGTGAAGTGTTTTAAGAAACATATCTTCTTTTTCAGGCAAGACAGGATTTAATTTTGGAGAAGGCTACTGTAGTACCAATGAATTTTGAGGGAGCAATGCATCATTTCTAAAACTTTCCAATGCTGACCTAAGACAAGGCAGCCTGCAGGTATTTCAGGCCTCTGAATAAATGTTCATTTGCAATGATTATATTCAGATGGGTACTCATCAACATGCACTGACATCTGTTATAATGGAGTGTATTTCCTCTGCCTGAATAGATTTCAGTGCACCATTCATTTGATAGTTTTATTCATGAAAAATCCAATCTGTACCAACTCTTCCCTATTTCATTATCTTTGAAATAACAACCAGTAAGCAAACGTAACAGAGAATGGATATTACTAATAGAGCAGGTTATAAGAAATGCACTAAATGTATGATATGACTGGGATTGTTTATGTTATTATTTAAGGCCAAAATGAGGGGAAAAGGAATCTCAGTGTATGCTTAGATAAGATAAGAGCAACGCAGTTCACACTGCCTGGCATAGAAGCTCCTAGAGTGGGAGACAAAAAAGAAGTGGAACAAAGAGTAAGGAATAGGATCATGGATAGGAAAAGGAAGTATTTGAAACATAGACATAGACATTCTGAATTAAATGGATCCACTGAGTAAGATGGTTTGCATTCCTTAATCAGGTAAGGGGACAGCTTAAGAAATCTGCTTTTAACAGAATAGCAAATCACTGACTCTGAGGGAATTTAGGCAAATGATTTGACATCTCTGGGAGGCAATTTCCTTATCTACCTTTTAAAGACATAAAGAAAGTAGTTTCTAGGGTTCTTTGTTACCCAAGAGTCTCTAAATTTTTTCAGAGCACTTAAAGGCATTAAGTACTTACTTTGGCTGCTAAATGTTATCAATAATAAAACTTATATAATAAAAAGAAAAAAGTTCTTAGTGCTTTTAAAACTAATGACACAGCATTTTAATACCTTTTTTGGTGCATATTTAGCTTTGCATAGGTATCAAATTTGTCATAGTTTTGCAGCAGACATGAGAATTATATCATCTTTGTATCAGTCAGCAAATAGAGGCAATGTAAGTTTTATGGAAACTGGGAGATTATTAAGAAATGTTGGAGAAGAAGTGAAGTGGAAGTCTGAAAAGGGGAAGTCTGAGTCAGACTAACAGTTGCTAACCAGCCTGTCTGCTACACTGGTGTAAGTGGACAGGTCAGAGCCAATGTGGACCACAGTCTCTACAGAAAGGAAGTTAAAACTTTGTGGATTTTTAGCCAAGTCTCTGGTGCTGTGCCTAGTAATTGCTGCTGGCCAAGAGAGCCTGTAGTCAGGCAGTAGCTGGATGTGGAGCAGAGGAGAACATGCGCAAGCTTGGATTTGCTGGGTATCTCTTCATCTGTCCTTATTGTTTTGACCTTTACCATGTCTGACTGCGACAACTTTCAAGGGGTGTTGGTTCTACCTCACCTCTGTCTTCCAAACCACGTGCAAGTTCCTCTTTTGACCAACTCTGACCTGGAACCATATAGTTGATATTAGTATTTAGGAGCATGCGTGCGCGCGCGCGCACACACACACACGCACGCCTTGAAACCAAGAGTGTTTGATTTAAGATTTTTTTTTTTAATTTATTTATTTGGCAGAGAGATAGCACAAGTAGGCAGAGTGGCAGGCAGAGGGAAAGGCAGAAGCAGGCTCTCCGCTGAGCAGGGAGCCCGATGCGGGGCTTGATCCCAGGACCCTGGGATCATGACCTGAGCCGAAGGCAGCCGCTTAACTGACTGAGCCACCCAGGTGCCCAAGAGTGTTTGATTTAAATGTTCTGATACCAAATTTCAAATATATATGACTTTGGATACTGTCTTTAAGCTTGTTTAAGTAGGACTGAACTGAGATGATTTCTGAAAGCACTATCTAAAACAAGGTGAATAAAGACAAAGCCTATGATTTGCTTGTCACATTACTGTGTATAAATTGCTTTGATTTTATTATCTTATGTGGTTTCACAATTAGCCTCAGAACTGAATAAGGCAAGAGTTACTAATCCTGATGATATGTTAAAAAAAAAAAAAAAAAAAAAAGAAGCCATGGCTAAACTCTAAATTATTGGCCAAGATCGGATAAT
Organism: Phoca vitulina; assembly: GCF_004348235.1. Taxonomy (NCBI): domain Eukaryota; kingdom Metazoa; phylum Chordata; class Mammalia; order Carnivora; family Phocidae; genus Phoca; species Phoca vitulina. The sequence goes on along the minus strand of NW_022589719.1, from coordinate 9,469,580 downwards.
AAAAGAGAGTGATAAAATTGGTTAATCTTAGAATATGCTGAGTAGACAGAATATTAAAGGATTCTACAAAGTGCACCTCACTTCAAGTGTCTTCCCATTATTTTGTTCTGACCAAGTGAAGATTTGATTAATGATATATTTCTTTGGATTATAAATAATTATAATATGCTAAATAATTACATCACTTCATATGTAATCTATTTCAGAGTTTACAATGGATTTTCACATCTTTTATTTCATTTTTCTTCAGAAAATATTCTGATTTTTAATTTTAAAATAAAATTTTGATTTTATTTTATATAATCAATAAAAAACAATAAAAATATTGATTTTTAATTTTTTTTATTTTGATTTTTATCTCCATTTTACAAATAAAATAAGTCAGAAAGACTGGGTAACTGCCTTACCCTCATGCTGACTTGACTTGGAGCAGAGCTCAAACCCACTTGCTTCAAGTTCAAGTTCAAATTTTCTTTTTACTGCTTTTCTACTGCTTGTCATAGTGGAGGCACTAAAAATATTTTGCATGCATAGATTTATGAATGGGAAAATACCTTAAACTTGGGGTGTTAAATAATCTTTTTCCTATTAAGTGACAGAGCAAAGTCTGCATTTGATGCATCAGCATGAGGAAGGAACCATTTAAAAGAGGCTCTGAGTCTAGAAGCCAGGGAGAGAGGTGAATGTTGGAGGAGAGAAAGTGAACAGATGCCTGAAGTCCTTTATCAAGTTTAAACAAGGAATGCTGGTATGGAAATTTGGAAAGTATCAAATTTCCTCTAGGAAAATGAGGATGTGAGCAGATGCATAATGATGGAACAAAGAATATATCTTGTTCTCATGTATAACGTTTATTTAGAATATTGATGATGGAGAGATGGTCATGAGTGTCACAGGAAGCCCTTGAAATTAGAGACTTTGAAAAATATATTGTACTGTTCATTTTATAACTTGTATTTTTTTTTTTTTTTTAAAGATTTTGTTTATTTATTCAACAGAGAGAGACACAGCGAGAGAGGGAACACAAGCAGGGGGAGTGGGAGAGGGAGAAGCAGGCTTCCCGCCAAGCAGGGAGCCCGATGTGGGGCTCGATCCCAGGACCCTGGGATCATGACCTGAGCCGAAGGCAGACGCTTAACGACTGAGCCACCCAGGCGCCCCTTATAACTTGTATTTTAAATGGCTTGAGAGAAGGCTATCTGTTGATGGTTTTTGTCAATGTATTGTTTTAGTATATAACTATTTCAGGTACATCCCTAGGTTCACTGTTGTATAACAGAAATAGGCTTGTATAAAGGAGGAGTGTAGTCTGGTAGAATGTAGTAGTTTACTTTATCCTTGGATCTCTCCCCTATTTCTTTTTAACTTTTTTTTTGTTGTTGTTATCAGATTCTTGAACCACTGAGGAATTTATACTTTTCATCCCTGAAGCTCTGGAATATGTAGGGTTAGAGAGCCTGGTCCCCAAAGGAAAAATATCCCTTCCAGGTGACAGAGCAGATCCCGTTGAACTATAAGTTATGGCTGCTGCCTGAGAACTTTGGTCTCCTTGGGAATAGGGACCAGCAGAGAAGCGTCACCCTCTTGGCCAGGACAATTGATCCTGGTCAGCAGGAGGAGATAGGGTTGCTTTTACACTTTGGGGGCAGAGAATATATGTGAAACTCAAGTGCTTTATTTGGTTTCTCTTGGTACTTTGTTAACTATTGTTACTATGAATTATCTATCACATGAAATTATCCTAGCTTGAGATATGTATGATTACCAGAGACTTAGGAATGAAGGTTTAGGTAATAGTTGGTAAGCTACCACAACCTGCAGAGATGATAAATGAAGGTAAGAGGAATTTAGAATTGATAGTAGAGGAGGGAGATGATCATCAGTTGCAGTTTCCAGACCAAAGGCAACAAGAGAGGATGTAAGTCATCCCATTAACCTATTTCAAGTTTCCTTTTATGAAGAGAGAGTCAAAGGAAAAATGGAGCAACTACTTTGAAACTATGGAAAAAATTGATCTGTGAAGGCTGGAGTGTGGACTATGGTAGCAAGAGAGTTCTGTGGCTCAGATATCATGGTAAGAGAAAAGTTGTGAGGAGTGTGGTAGCTGATAGTCTCTAGCTACCTTGTTATTGGAATATGCTACATTGTTTACACCAAGGTCATAACACCTCCATCCAGTAACTGAATGCAACAGGGGTGCTAGACTGGCCATTTATGCTCAATGAAGGATGTCTTCTCTGGGTTTCTCAATGAGCTGGCTGAGAATTTCTCAGAGCTCCAATGCATCATGAAGCTCTTCCTATTGCAGTCTCCTTTCCTCCCTCTCTCCCTTCATAGGTATCTGACCTGCACCAGTCTCAAGTCAGTCACCACCTACTCTTGATCCCTCTCCCCTTTATGTTTTTTACTGGCCTTTCTCTACAAAATATCCTGTGCTTCTAATTCTGTCATGGTATTTGCTTCCTGAAGCAACTGAACTGACACAAGGGCCTCATTTTGTTCCCTTCCGTGCCCTTCTTGTTGAGATGGCATCCATATATTTAAGATGCTTGAATAACAACACAACACAACAAAAACAAAAAAAAACAAGGCAATGTGGTTGGCAGGTGACTATGATATAGTGCTTTCGATAGGTCTGAACTCTAGCTGTTTTGCTCCACTAACTGGTCAATAATAGTTTTCTAGACACTAGTAAATTAGAACCAGAGGAGTGTCCAGACAAAATATGCTTCTTCCTGCACTCCTGGCAACATACACTTTCAACTCAGTCTATCTTGGTCATCTGCTGATTCTCACTTTTCAGTTTGGTAGCTATTCCTTCATATGACATCACAAATTTCTCATATTAGAGCTTTTATCCTCCACTTCCCTTCAATAACTATAGCCCCTCTTTCAGCTGACCAGTTTTCATGCTTAGGACTTTGAAAAACTCTATCATGCTTCTTTTTCTTCCAGGCAAGTTCTGGTGACCAGAAATCACCCAAAGACTCCTTTGACCCTGACCCATAACAATCATTTAGCTAGAGTTTCAACATAAACTTAGATTTGTTTTAGCTAAGTCATGGCATTTATCTATAACATTATTGCAGTTATAGATAACATTACAATATTTGGTGTTTGTAGACCCCCACAAACACAATTCATATGAAATGAATTGTTAATCATCTCTGCAAAGAGACATTCTTAGTCTCCTCATCACAACATAGCTATGCGACATCATTTTAAATATTCCTTTCATATTAATCAAGAAAGACTACCAAGTTTGGATAATGACTGTAAAAGACCTGAAGAGACTTATTTTTTCTTATATTTGTCTCATCTCATGTATTATTTTGATGTAACACCCTGGTATCATCATTGTTAGGCAGACATTTGAGTAAATAATTCTATTATTTGGGACTCTGGATCTTCTTAATCTGATGGGTTTAATGATCTTGACAAATAAAGCCTATACTGCTGCCCCCAGATGTCCTATCAAAGACATTTCAATTGTGTCTTAGTCGGTAAGCATAGTGCTCATAGGAAGTATAGGAAGTTAAATCTTCTCTTCCTTTGCTGGGAAAGCTCAGGCTCAAATATAATGAAAAGTATAAATTTGTGGGAGAAGTATAAATCAAACACAGTGCCCATCACCATGTCATAAACTCCACCATTTGCTCCAACTGACATTGTCCAGATGGCCATAAAACCTTATGAAATTGGTTGATAGTAAGGAATACTAAGATGATGAATAAATAATTTATGTAAATGTGACTCTAATTCCTAACTTTCTGTTGGTGTTTGTAATCAGTAGGGGCAGCCAATTTAGCACCTTGTTTTTCTTAGGTTGATTGAAAAGTTAAAGTTTCCATCTCCCAGATGTCTTGTTGAGACTATTCATTTCAAACAACTAATTTACTGCTAGTTTTACTCCAATTTTAACCTTTCCCCACTTAATTGAATCTCATCTTTGTGTAGACATGGTGACACTTAGCTATTTCTTCAGACTGAATTTATAAAAGTCTGTCAGTATAGTGCTATCGATAGGTCTGAACTCTAGCTGTTTTGCTCCACTAACAAATCCCCTCTATCTGGGAACCACTCCAGACACTTTGATATTAATACCTAAGTATCTAATACCTAAGTATTAGATAACTTTAAAAATATGGAACCAATGTTTCATTTCAGGGAAAAGATCCAAACTAATTGCAGATATTGGCATCTCCGGTGTTGTAGGTTATAATCCCTGGTCATCCTGAGGCATAACCCAACTTATGATGTCAGGAATATTTTCATAAGAAAGCTAGTGTTTAATAAATGTGCTTTATATTCAGCAAAAATGTTCAAAGATAACATTGACTCTAGTTGTGATGGATGTTAAAATGGACACAACTGGGACATACGGTCCAGTCATTGACAGAACTATTTCTTATTTATTTGGTGTAAAAGAGTAAGTTATATTGGACTCTAAGCCCTTTGAGAATAAGAAAATTTTCCTTGCCATTTTAGTTCAATAAAGTGTTCAATAAATGTTTACTAAATGAATTTTTGACAGATTTATAAAGGAAAGTAAACAATTTAGGGCTAGATGATATAGCATAGATGATTCTTATAAGGCCCTGATAAGAAGTAATAAAAAATAGCCATCAGAAAGGATGAATACCCACCATTTGCATCGACATGGATGGAACTGGAGGAGATTATGCTAAGTGAAATAAGTCAAGCAGAGAAAGACAATTATCATATAGTTTCACTCATATGTGGAACATAAGGAATAGAGCAGAGGACCACAGGAGAAGGGAAGGAAAACTGAATGGGAAGAAATCAGAGAGGGAGACAAACCATGAGAGACTCTGGACTTTGGGACCCAAACTGAGGGTTACAGAAGGGAGGGGGGTGGGGGATGGGGTAACCAGGTGATGGGTATTAAGGAGGGCACGTGTTGGGATGAGCACTGGGTGTTATACGCAACTAATGAATCGTTGAACACTACAACAAAAACTTATGATGTACTATATGCTGGCTAATTGAACATAAAAAATAGCTAGAAGGCATGAGATCTTATGTCATATATTGAATAGTGATTTTTAAGATAGCTTTGATTAAAGTAATGGCTTAAATTATGGCCTCAAAGAGACAGCCTTAGTATAACAAAGTTACTGCTTCTTTGCTTTGACTGAACCTATTTTTCTGTTTTTTAATTCCTGAGACTACTCCTTAGGTGTCATTTCTTCTTTCTGGAAAAAATAAATCATTTTCTTTCTTGGTGAGTTTCTAAGCATCACATTATGTTCCCTTAGAACCCATCTGCTCTCAAACCTGCCTTTGAAATCACACATTATGCTGGTCAGCAGCTTGTGAATATCCAGAATGAACCTTGCAGGCATACATTTTATCTAATTACTCTCCACTCCGAGCACTCTACTCAGTTAAAAGATGCTTTTTGCATGTAAAGCTCCTGATGTAGGGAAGTAGCAATGAATATGGGTGTTTGTAATGTTAGCCATTCCTTATATTTCTGGCCTTTTCTAAGTACAAGCTCTGACATCTTCAACCTGCACCCACCTATGCCAGTTGCTGAGTCAATTCAGTCCAAACTGGGTCATATATTATCTATCTCATCATACCTATGAATAAGTGGAATCTAAATTAGTCTTGCTATGTTAATTCTTATATAAAGCCTGATCATTTGAATCCCTCAAGTCAGCTTGAGAGTTAATGTAGTAGTAATGTAACTTTTGTAGTTAATGAACTACAACCTTGCCCTAACCACTGCATCTGCCATATTTGGATAGTCTGAATGAAGCGTGTCTTTCTTCTATTTCTGATTATATTCAGCTCATAAAATCTTGAATTTTTCTCTGAACAATGTATTTGGCACTTCAGCAACTCCTCCAGCCATGGTCAGTTTCTCTTCCTCAGACTGGTTCCTATGTAGACCAGGGTTATTATTACTATTATTTTAAAGTATGGGACATGGGATACATACAGTCTCCTAGACTGATTAATAAAGTGAACATTTCAGTACCTTGCTATAGAATTTTGAAATCATGATCTCTATACATAGGACCCTAGACCTTGCAAGTGAACAAACTTTCACAATTTGAAAAAGTTTGAAGAATATATATATGTGTGTGTGTGTGTGTGTGTATATGATGGTGGATGTTAAATTACCATGGTAATCATTTCACAATATATATATATATAAGTCATATCATTACACTGTACATCTTAAATTTATACAGTGCTGAATGTCAATTATATCTCAAAACTGGAAAAAAATTTTGAGAAACATTACACTAAAGTTTGAGAAATATTACTATTGCTTATACACCCATACTCATTGCTACTTCCCTACATCAGGAGCCTTACATGCAAAAAGCATCTTTTAACTGAGTAGAGTGCTCAGGGTGGAGAGTAATTAGATAAAGCGTATATGCCTGCAAGGTCGATTCTGGGCATATGTATAAACTATAGTAATATTTGAGCTCTATTCCAATCAAGATATAATTATTTTAACAACAGCTTTATTGAGATACAATTAACTTACCATAAAGTTCACCCTTTTAAAAAGTTCAATTCAGTGGTCTAATTGTATTCAGGCTGTGATCTTGAGTTTTGTTTTTGTTTTTGTTTTTTTTTTATAACTCCTAGCCTGGAGACTTCTACTGCAGTACCTTTATATATAGTATAGACCCTTCTAAATCCAATTAATGAGTTTCCCATATGTCTGAACATTTATTTTTACTTTTTTTGATTTTTTTATTATGTTATGCTGATGAGCTACCTTGGAGTCCAAGTCTATTGCTGGGAATATTTTATTGGACTCATGATTGCAGATTTTTTTTCTTCCAAACCAGCTTTCTTCTGAAGAAGTAGCAGACCTTATAGTCAGCCCTGCTAGAATATTTCACATGAGATTTTTGAAGACAGTCTTGTATAGAATAACAGATAAACATTAAAGAGAATACACCACAAACATGGCAGAAAGGATGGGACCATATTAATAAAATGAGTTTATATTGGTTTTGGGAGAAAATAGAGACTCACTGGAAATCAGTGAAATAATATGAAAGAATATGCTGTGGGTGTTTGTGTAAAATTGGACGGGTAAGAATGTACCAGATGAGTCAAAGAGGAGTGAGCCTCATTTCAAGAGAACCAAGAAGATGGATATTTATCTGGATGAAGAGCTGGATGATGGGGGCCTGGGTTTGAGTGATATCAGTCTGAATGGCAAGGAAATGTTGCTAAGATTTGTTGAATAAATGGAGCTGAAAAGGTTAAATTGCATAATACCATGGCTTGGTGGCTGAGAGGCTGGTGGTGCTGCTGAGTGTGCCAACAAAGTTGATAGAGGAATTGATAAAGATGAATGAAAGCTCTAAGCCCTGTACCTCACAGCTGAGCCCAAGCTGCCATTGTCATTTCTCAGCTATGAAGTGTGATTAATGCCAGGATGCAGGATGAAAAGAAGGTGATTACTGGATGTTGGGGTGAGGTACATAATGCTATGTTGTTTGAGCAAATAATATCGTTTCTGGAAAGTGACAAGATGAATGGCGCTAGTGTGCACCCATCAAATGGAATCATATTAGGCATTTATACAGTAGTTTACACAGGGCACATTCTCTCCAAAGAGACTCAGTTTCACCCTCTTTGCCTAATACCTTTCCTTCTCTATCCTCTTTCCAGCAGGCAATTTATTTATAATTAACTTGAAAAATATTTCTGTATTAGTTAGGACACTTAGTTAAAAATACCCAAAAAAGATTTTGTGGTAGAAATATTGCTCAAAATATTTAGTACTCCTATTTTCTTGGCACAAAAGCCATATGACTAGTTTTAGCCAACAAAGCATGAGCAAACATGATACGTGCAACATCTAGGCCAAAGTATTTGAGAAGGCTGTATCACTTTGTCTCTTTTGAGGGGCAATTGTGCAGGCCACATGTTGAATCAGCCTGGATCCCTGAGTCACTGCATGGAGAAGAACTTCCCTTGAGAATTGTCTGATCCACATCAGATTTTGTGTGCGTGAGAAATAAATGTTAAGCCACTGCGTTTACTTGCCACCACGGTCTTGCTTATGAATCTTGCCTGATATTCTAAGTTAGTGTGGCTTGTGCAAAAAAATCACATAGCCTAAAACTCTAGAGGTAACTGAGTTTAGGAATAGCTGGACTTAAGTGATTCTGCATCTTTGTCTTGTGTTTCTCTGTGTTGACTCCATTCCTAGACAGGCTCTCTTCCTGAAGTATATCAGCTTAGTGGAACAATAAAAAAGAGGTTTTAGAAATTCTGATATTCTCACTCTGAAAAACAACAACAAAAACCAAAACTGAAAACCCGGGAGTTGAGTATCATTGTATTGATTGGATCATTTATTTCTCTCTCTATCCATGAATATGAATTGTGACCATAGATTTAACATGTTGTGATTGGCCTGGCCAGGTGCCAGAGGTATGGTCAGTCCCACCCAAATCATATAGACTAACAATGAGTGTTTCCCCAAAATTAAATAGAATTGCTATTACTAAAAGAGGGTGCGTTGATGCTGGGAGGCAAAAAAAAAAAAGGTCCACATTAATTTATATATTTTCAATATAGACATTATTTCCTTATAATTCTAGGCAACATTGTGCAGGTGTACCCTATAGAGTATCTCTTGAAATAATATATCCTGATAGCATGATTTCTTTTAGGTTTTAAGATCTAAACTTCACTGTGCTTACAACACTCAATTCCAACATTTCAACCTATGTTTGCATCTGAAAATTTATACTTCTGTCCTCAGAGTTCAATATAACACTTTGAGCAAAATGTTTAGGAAAAGCCTTGAGTTATGTTCCAAAAACAATTAGTAGAATGTCAAAGTCATGATAAGTATTTTGAAAAGTATAAAGAACAATGAATGCTGAAAAAGGGGACATGTAGGTTGGACATGTCTGTTGCTAAGAAAGGCATCACAGTGTTAACTCAAGGTGAGCCATTCTCTGCCATGGGGTATTTGTTCTGAACGTCTTTCATATTGTTGCCAAGTTTTTGCCAAGAATTTTACAATGTGACCTCTCAAATATGGGGAAATATTCATGAAAATTGTGGGGAAATAAAGCAAATGAGAAAGTGATTGCAATGGAACTGAAATGTTACTGCATAAAATGTGATTTTTAAAAATTATTATTTGATAACCACAGAGCTATATTCTATTTTATATCCAATATGATAGTTTGTTAATTCTCTAGAGGCTTTTGTGTATTTTAGTCATATTTAGAAATAGGGTGAGAGTGTTGGGTTGAGGCATAACATGCACACACACACACAATTTTTGCCATATAAAACAATGGAAATACTTTCCAGGTATTCTTTTTTTTTTTTTTTTTTTAATACTTTCTAGGTATTTTATGTTTTGTTTCATTTGGCTTTTTTTCCCCCCATAGCACATGTGATTTTCAGGAGTGGGTTGCTAATCCATAAACAGGAGATATCTGTGCTTCTAAGTTGCTGTCTTGACACTTTACTTGGCTTTGTGTTAACCTCTCTCTAGAGTCACCTTCTCTGCTGTCCTTCCTTTTCCAAGGCAATGGGGTATCAAGAACTTTTACTTAATGAGGAGTACAATATAAGACTGAGAGCCAAAAGTTAGAAATGGCATTAAATACCAGCATCTTATAGACCTGATTTTATGCCATATACCATCATTAAATAACCCCAACACCCTCATTGATTCTGAGAATGTTCTTTAGGAAATGGAATTGATGAATTCAACTCCTTTATTTTACTTTATACATATTTATGGATTATACATTTCATAAGATCATATAACACAGGGAACATAACAAATAACTAATTGGGCTAATAATCAGTCCAATTTGTAAATATAATATGTTGGCAACACATTATAAAGAATAGAGCATCTGAAATGATTGTTTTTCCTATTTTTGGGTGAGCATCAGCTGTGCCTTCTGTTTTTTTTTTTTTAATTTATTCATTAATTCAACAAATCTATCATTGACCTCCTATTGTTTACAGGGCTTACTCTGACCAAAATATTTCCACTTTGAAAAATGAATCTTAGCTTTTGATAGATACTCTCTTCAGTGATCTATTTATTAGCTAAGGTTTGAAGGGATGGAAAAGAATTCTTTCACATCTTTGGGGACAGAGTTCTGGAAAAAGAATTACTCAGCTAAATGACACTATACTGAATGAAGATAAAGTCTACTTAAATACTTGAGGTGGGTTTCAATAATAAATGGCCTTTATTGAATATTTATTGTGGGCCAGACACTGTGTTAAACCCTTTACATGCAATATGTCTTAATCTTCCCAATAACCCTGGAGATAATTGCTATTACTATACATATTCTATAAATAAGGAGAGGATTAGGGAGATGAAACAGTTCACCCATGATTACTTAATTAGGACACGGGAGCTAGAAAGTGTAACCAGTTGTGTCTTGAAAGATGGTTAGAATTTGGTACATAGGCACACAATCTGTATCACAAGCAAAGACGTGGAGAATGCACATGTCAAGTTATATTAAAAACCCATTAATCCAACTGGAATGAAAAGTTTGTATAGGGAAGGTATCACGGATTCACATACCATTTAAAGATAATGTATGCTTTGGTTATCTATTACTGTGTAACAAACCACCCCAAACCTTGGTGGCTTAGAGCAATAATAACCATTTATTATCACTCAAAATTCTGTAGGTAGACTGGGTTCAGTAAGGTGGTTCCTCTGCTGCATATGGTATCAACTGCCCCTACGGTGGTCCAGAGGCTTGAATCCATTGGAGTTGTAAGAGCACTTACTCAGATAGTTCACACATAGTGATGGCTGTCAGCTTGGGGCTCACCTGGGATTTTGAGTGGAGTGCATTGGTTCTCCTCCACATGGTCTCTCCTTATAGCCTGGGTTTCCTACAGAATGACATATGAAATCTATGGAAAATGTATGAAATAGAAGCTATCATACATTTACACATTGCCATTTTCTACTGCATTCTATCAGAGCAAATCACAGAGCTAACATAAATTCAAGTGGAGAGGAAATATACTCAACTATAGTCAATATACTCTTACGTCAAAGAGTTTGTGGCCATTTTTAGTGAATCAAGCAGTACACAAATGAGATTTAAAAAAAGTGGTAGGTAACATGCAGCTCAGAGGGCATTTCCCCCCTCCTATGTACCTTAGATTTCAGATATTTAAGAAACACTGTTCAGGCCATATAGAATAGGTTTGATTTTCACCATTGCCTGCTGTTTGTAAGCCTTGATGTAGGGAAATGTTGGGAGATATAAACTATATAGGTAATCTTGAAATTGTTAAGAACAGAAAAAATATTTTGAATGCATTCTGATAGAAATATATGAAGAAAATGAAGTAAAATTTGGTTTGATAAAATACTGAGGATTTTTTTTCTATGTTCATGAAATAAACCAGTGGTCTACAAGTAGGATATGCAAAATGATCCATGATGGAGACAATGAAAAATATTAGACTTAACATTAATATGTATTATTCCATTCTTCCTTGAAGTACTATTTTGGTCTATGTATTGTTATGCAAGGTCTTTTCAAGTAGTATAGTCCTATGCATAATTTATAAATTATATGTATGTGTTTTGCAAAATGTGTGCCCCCAATTTTTGTACTGATAGTTGTGTGTGATATGATTATTAGGGATGTAGAATATTGGTCTAAAAAATGAAGACAACCAGTGTAACATCACATAATTAAGCATGTTGCCAACTGGTGGTATAAAATGTCCTGGTGCATGGGTATAGTTAATGCTAAAGTTTAGACCCAGTATATGACAAAAACAAAAAGATAATCTTTTCCCCCCACCTTTGGAAAAAGAAAAACATTGTATTCATCACTGTTTAAAGGGAAAAATTATAATTTCGAGGATAAATGATCAAATTTTATTGTCTGGAAAAAAACAGTGTCTATTAACTTAGAACATATTCCCCTTATCTGGAAGACCAATGTGGCTATATTTGCATGTGGTGATTACTAAAACACTCATCATTATATGTGAGCCTGTAGCTAAATGTCCAGAAAAAACTCCTTGATTACTAAAATTGATTTATTAAGCACTTGATTGTCTAGAACATTATTCTGAGTCATAATTTTATTAGCAGTTATTTTTTTCTCTACATCAAACTCCTTATGAGCATGTATCCTTTTCTCTTGTAGAACTCTTGCCCCCACATGTCGTCTTCAAATTTCTTCCTGTTTCCCTCTGTTTCGGGTGCTGGAGCTCTTCATGATGTTGCTGCATGTGCTGTTGATGCTCCTTATTTCTTTGGGAGCACAGTATTACTTTTTTATCCCATCTTTATTCCTTGTATAACTTCAGAAAAGTCACTTGGTGTTTTGTCTTTAGTCTCCTCATCTGGAAAAAGTCAAGATTGGAAAAGGAAATTTCTAAGAACTTTCTTAAATCTAGCAATACAAGATTTGTCTCCCAAGATCTCTCTTTTAATAAGTACCACTAAGAAATCAAAGAGATCCTGACTTAGGCAAATTATACTTATACAAACTGTTTTGAGAGGTAACCATGAGTAAAGAGCTATTTCCTAGAGAGATGGGTAGTTACTGGGCAGTCTACAAAAGGGGAAACACCAGTGTACATATGGCCCGTGTTAGGTATAGGTGAGGGGAAATGGTATTGCTGATAAAAGTAGTACAAGCACTGATTTGGGGAAGGGAAATAATATTGTGGCTTGGAATTGGAGCAGAAGTCAGTGGCTTGAAAAATCTATACCATGTGTTCAGTTGATTGGGTTTATATTAAGTAATCAATAAAACAGGGTTAAAAAATAGAGCCAGGAATGAGGGTAAGGTTGATAAATAAATGTTGGATGTCTGTGTAGGTTTGGGTCCATCAAGAAGCAGATGCCAAAGTAGGATTAAATTGCAGGACATTTATTAGGGGAAACCTCTGAAGGATAGATGGGAAGGGGAAGTTAAAGGAGGAAGAGGAGACTTCACACAACTATGCAGGTCTGACACTTGAGAAGGAAGGGGTGAAGAAGAAGACAGGGCAGGAAGAGTCTCAGTTTGGAGGCAGTTCTAAGAAAGTTTTGGCCAGGTTGATGATGATTCCTCTAGCCAAAGACATTTGTTAAAATAATCCTGTGTTTTATAAGATGGATATACATTACTATTCTCATTATGCTCAGCCATTGACTGGGAACACCCCACCGGAAGTGGGGCCTTGCCATGAATGTAGGGATGAATCCAGAAAGGCAGTTGCTGGGGTTGTCCATCACTTAGACTCTCACAGCAGGTGATCTGAATGGCACATTTTTGAGGCTGCCATAGTATCCAGTGGACCCCCAATATGACTGCCATACGTAAACTGGGTTGAATAATATAGAACATACTCCTTTGTGATAGATTCTAGATAATAGATTTTTCTGAGCTCTTGGGGAAAATAAGATAATGATAAATGCTGTGTTTTGACTTTATTCTTTTTTTTTTTTTAAAGATTTTATTTATTTATTTGACAGAGAGAGAGACACACAGTGAGAGAGGAAACACAAGCAGGGGGAGTGGGGAAGGGAGAAGCAGGCTTCCCGCGGAGCAGAGAGCCTGATGCGGGGCTCAATCCCAGGACCCTGGGACCATGACCTGAGCCAAAGGCAGACGCTTAACGACTGAGCCACCCAGGCGCCCCTTGACTTTATTCTATGAACTAGCCCCATGCTGGGAGGTTTACATGCACTATCTCGTTTACATTATATAAGAATACAATGAGATAGCTACTGTTATTTTAAGACTTATTTTACAGATAAGAAAATTCTCTTTTTGAGATTATCATTCTTAACACAAGGTTGAACATGTAAATGGCATAATTTTTAACCACCATCACAAACAATTTTTTAATACTATTAGATCCCAATTCAACCTAGGAATTATGAATCTCACTTAGAATTTTTCTTCTCCTTCTTCTTTTTTTTTTTTTAGAGAGCACATGCATATGCACAAGGGGGGAGGGGCAGAGAGAGAGAGAGAGAATCCCAAGCAGTCTCCAGTCACAGCATGAAGCCCGATGAGGTATTTGATCCCACGACCCTGAGATCATGACTTGACCTGAAATCACGAGTCAGACACCTAATTGACTGGGCCACCCAGGTGCCGCTCACTTAGAATTTATCACAAAGAATTTGACCTGTTGTGAGGCTATCACACTGTCATGATTTTCATTACTGTCCAAGAAAATCATTATTTTGTATTGCAGTTCCCCAATATTTTCTCTGCTAGTTTTTATTTTCATATTTCTCCTCCAAATCATATTCTAGTCCTTCCTCCTAAGATATACCTTTTTATGTTTTCCTCACTATATTTCTCACTATGTATTTCCTCACTATATATTTATATGAGGCTTTTGATAGATGTCTGTGGTACATGAGAAGGAAGGGAAACAAGGCAACAATGCTCATAATATTGTAATGTAACAGGAGCATCATTTCCTAAAACATCCTTGAAATAGCTCAAAGTTTAAATGACTACTATATTTTAAGTTTCTTGAGGGCTAGGACAATGTCTTATGAAGACTAACCCTGAGGAAAGACCCTTGTCCAATGCATGAGTTCAATCAGTAGTTCTTTAATGAAAAAAAAAAGAATTAAGAACTTGTTTCCCTATGTTCTTTAATAAAAATAGCTAATAATTTTTGAGTATTCTGTACTAAGTGCTTTTCTAAATGTTTAACATGCATATATTAACTCATTTAATCCTTACCAAACTCTATGAGCTTAATAATTATCCTCATTTTAAAGATGTGTAAACTGAGACACAGAAATGTGAGTTAATTTGCCCAAAGTTATATTGTCCAAGCTAGAGGGGCCAGAGCCAGGATTTGAAGCCAGGTGGTCTGGCTCTGGGGTCCATTCACTGCTTTGATAGAGTCTCTCTACTTAGTAAAGACTAATTACTTAGTAAGGAAGTGATACACTGTAATAAATAGTGACCAAGTAATTATTCAGTAGTTCTGGTGCAATAACAACTGAGGTGAAAGAGTTTGTCAGAATTGTTTTTGCTCTCCTGTTGGCATGGTCATATAAGGATTTCAGTTTGAAAGAACATTTATTCACTTATTTTCCCTTCCTTTGTTTGCAGCAAATGTAAAAGAGTGAACAGAGAGGCAGTGGAGCAAGTATGTTCACTGTGACTCAGCTTTGTCCAGGCAAAAGGCTGCTGGTCATGTGCTATTGTTCTACTGGTTCCATTTGGAGCAAGAGTACACTTTACAGCTTCTTCCTTCAGGGCTCCCACCATTGCCTGGGGCCCAAGGAGAAGTTTGGCAAGAGGATTTGTGCAGGCAGAACCTTCATTTGTGAATGAAAATCACTTAATGTCAAATTGAGGGGAAGAGATTGTTGGTCACTTTGAGGAATGAAGCTCAGTCACTAGTTGTATTGAGCAGGGGCTAGGTGTACATCTTTTTATGTAAGGTGGAACACAGCCAAGCTTATCCACTGATGTATTATTTGTGTCTGCTTTTGCACTATACCAGTGAAATTGACTGGTTTTGACAGAGATATTGTGGCTCATAAAGCCCTAAATATTTACTATGTGGCCCTTTATAGAAAAATTTGTTGGCCCCTGGTCTTGAGCATGGAAGTTCAATCCATGGCTCTGGAGCTAAATTGTCAGTGTTGAGATTCTAGCTCTGTCACCCACTAGCCATGGGGCATTGGACATGGCATTTAACCTTTCATCATCATAGTTTCCCACTTTTATAATTTGAGATGATAATATTTACCTCTGAAGTCTTCTCCAAATTAAGTATATTGGGGCATGTTAATCCTTTAATATAATGGGTGATGCAGAGTGAATACCCAGTAAATGTAAGCTGTAATTATTTTTATCATCATTATTCTTACTTTACCATTATTAAGCCTTAAATTCTTTCTTTGCTTAGCCCGATCCTTATAGCTAGGGGAAAAATTAAAGCAGCTCCCTTTTGAATTAGACTTTGTATTGGGATCAAATATTAATATTTATTCCAGGGAATGCAAACTACATTTCATGGCTGCCTGGGCTGTCACCTGTCTCTCTACTCCCATGGAGAACCCAGAGTGCAAATTTCCCAACCAGCATAAATTATTTTTCAGTATGTTTGTAAGCTTCTTATAGTTACTTCCTTAGAATGAATGAATTGATAGATCAGTTATCATAAGAATGGCCATGGTGGTTTCTGTGATTTCCTCCTCTCTAGAGAGGAGTGATATATTTACAAATGGGGTAGGTGACACAAGAAACAAGGAGAGCTGTGAGGGATGTGTGGTCTGATGTACCAGCAAGTGAAAGGAAATTCAGCCCCTATGGTTCTTTAGGGGGTCAAAGAGTAAGCTGCCAACACAGTGGTTCTGCTGAGCTGTCTGTGGCTTTCAGCGAAGCTGCTAATGGAATAATGATAATTCCTGACATAAAGCAGAAGGTGTTCTATTTTTAGGCAAGGGGAGCTATGCACCAGCGATGATCCAGATGCATTCTTATCTTAGAGGATACTGAAAAATGCCCACACTGTTTTCTTTCCTACCACCCTGTTACCATATGTAAGACGATGATCTTCTGGAGAGGAGCCATGCAGAAAGAGTCCTAATAATGCTACCATTTAACAAGCATTTACTATGTACCCAGAACTGTGCAAAGCTTATTATCACAGTGAATCCTGACAACAATCCAATAAGGAGACATTAATGTTGTTCCCATTTTACAGATGAAATTGCCACTTAGAGGAGTTAAATACCTTTCTGGGTGTGAATAGCAGAACTGGTTTCAAGTCCATTTCTGGCTGACTTCAAATTCCAAGCACAATTGGAAAAGGAAAATGGGATATAATTAGTTTAAGATCTTAGCTCTTAAATAAAATTAGAGAAACAATTCCCTAGCCTTTCAATAATTTCAAGGCATATTGCTCTCTAGCCCATGGACTGAAAATGAATAAAGCAGTAAGTTTAGATTGTGATGATATTCCATGTCAGTGGAAAAATTCAGCCAACAAGGGGACAGAATCTAAAGTTAGACTTATGAATAGTGAAAGGAGTTAGGATATGGTATTCTAAGGAAATAGAAACAGTGGGATCAGGGCAACAGTTACCTTCAAGGAGAATTGGTGGGTAGATCGCAGATGTGGGTTATGCAAGAGTAGGTACTATTTGGGAAGGCATCTACAAGGGAGTCAGGCAGCAGTTCAAAGAAACTCAGCACTGGGATGGGTATGTTTGGGTCAGGTATCCTATATGAGGATTTTGGTAAAAGATTGACAAGTCCCTGTACAAGGAGACTAGATTCATGGAAAGTTTTTCAGGACAAAATATTTACTACAATCTCAGTTATCAGACTAAAGATTCAACTACTCAGATTATAAAAAGAAATAAGAAACAGTCCAGCAAAAATTTGAAAACAAAATCTCTCAACAGTTGTATGTTAACCACCTACTGTGTTCCAGGAACTGGGGACCAGAATATTAGGCCATATTTCTAAAATTTTGGTTTCAGAATCTGGAAAGGAAGATCAGTGAACTTAGGACAAATGAATAAAGCTTCAGATACGTTTGTACTTAGTAGTTTTAGATAGTATATGGGTTTGGCTCCACTTGAAGTAAGTATCTAAATGGAAGTGACTCATAGGACATGGCAGCGTTTAAATCTTAGAACTGCACATGTCGTTTATTCATCATTTACTCTTCATTCACTTATTTCTTTGAGAAAAATTATTGAGTTCCTGTATATACGAGGCTGGGGATCCAAGGTGAAATATGATTTTGTTCTCTCCTTGAAGAGCCTAAAGTACAAGGCAGAGGTTCTCAGATGTTGATATATATATATAAATGACCTATAGCACAAGTTAAGAATTCAGATGGAGTTACCCACTCTGAGATGTGGATTAAGTGCATCAAGGTAAGTAGACTGGAACTGTACATTTCATCAAGCACCACAGGGGATGCTGATCAATCTAGCTTGAAGCCAATGTCTGGAGAATTCTGATTTAGATATATAGGGGAGTCTCTGGTGAGACTTTTTCCATGTGAACTGTCAAATTTCAGTGCAAAAGAGGAAAAAATCTAACATTTTGACCTGCATTGAACTAAAATGTTATTTAGGGAGAAAGCAAATTATTCATTCCTAAATGTGTTCAATTAAGCATAGGTAATCACCTAAATTTGGTATAGGAAGCTGAACCCCATGTCTTTTAAAACATTCTCAATACTGGTATGTGTACTTCTCTGACATCAAGGTTTAACTCACCCCAAATTTTATACTTAAGTAAAAATGATTTTTCTATTTATTTTAGTCAAGACCTTGGTTTTGGTTGATAGCTTAGTGTTAATTTTGTCCATTTCTTTTCCTTTTTGTATTCCCCCCTCCCTCTGCCCTTCTTCCTTCCTTCCTCCCCTCTCTCCCTCTCTTCCTTCCTTTCCCTGCCCTTGAGTTACTTACCACTTCCTTACTACTATTGTTTCAATACTTCTTCTGAGAAATTTGTAGCCAAGATTTTTAAATACAGTCAAATAATCTTACTTGAATATAAACTAATTTTGAAAAACATGAGACAGCTTAAATGGAAGCATTATTCAGTTTTATTCAAATTCTTGGGATCACCTTTAACTATCTCAAAATCTCTGAAGAGAGGGTAAACTTGATATTAGTGTTTCTCTATCACAGGTGAGTTAGAGATAGATGAAGGATAAGTACTTGCACAATGTCTCATGTGGTGTTTCAATTATCTGTGGATGTATAACAGACCATCAAACAAAGCCCCAAAATTCAGTGGCTTAAGAAAACCTAATTTATTATTTCTCATGATACTGCAGGTTGAATTGGTAATTTTTCTGCAGATCTCATGCAACCATAGTTACCTGATGGGTCAGATGGGAGGACTGGAATAGCCCAGATGACCAATCTCTTTTTATCCTCATTATTTTTCATCTTGCTCTTTCTCATAGCATGGTGGTCTCAGGTTATGATAGGAAAAAATCTATGATGCCTATTGAAGCCTTGGCTTAGAATGGCTTTCTTCATATTCTTTTGGTCAAAGCTAATCACCAGGCCAGCCCAGATGGAAGAGGTAAAAAAGTAGACTCCACATACTGATGAAAGAAATGACAAAGTTGTGTTGCAAAGTGGCTTTTATAGTAGGAATGGGGAAATATATTTTATAACTTATCACATTTTACTAGTAAATTTGATAAATTTCTGGCTCTCTGGCCACAGAGTATTCACATTTCCCCCACATAAAGAAAAAGACTCCACCTCACTGCAGTATCCACAGTTTCTCATTCCAATTGCAGCATCAAACTTGCAGGTCTTACATTGTCAGGTTCTCCTATTTGTGGGAAAGAACATATTTTTAGATTAGTTTAGGGGTCATCTCCTGCTTTCTGAGAGTAATTCTTTGGTCCTCTTTTCTTTTCTGCCATTAACTCTGACCTCTAGCTGCTGGCTGTGCCCACTGAGATGTAATTAATATTCCATGTTTATAGCTAGGTGGCTTAATTATCCTGTTTTCTGCTTATAGCATTTGGGGAACTACAAGCCTCTTTTCGTTTTGAACTATCTCTTCTAGTCTGAGTTGATAAATCACCTATAACAAATTTTGTGGGGCTTTATAAATCTGATTGAGGTTAACATTATGTCCCCAAAAGTTATATCCATAATTCTTTGTGTGACAGACATCTCTCTACCTTAAGATGCATATGTGACTGCTATGGAACCACAGCTTTAAGATTCCAAGAATGTCTAGTAGCTACCACCTTAAATCTTTCTGCAGCCTTAATAAGGGTTCTTAGAATCACACTCTTGCTTTGATTTCTACCTGAGATCATTTCTTACTTTGAGAGAGTTTGGTCTCTATTTCTAGAGACCAGAAAATAGGGAATAGTCTTATTTTCCAACCCAGAAAGGCTTGAATTTTTTTATATTTCTTTTAAATTCTGTTCTTAAAGGGGAGAATTCCTTTTTTTTTGGTTCATCATTCTCGTATCATAATTTCTAATGGTTAGCTTAAAAATAAAATCCAATTGATGTATTTAACATTCTTCTCTGAAACTTTAGCCAGATCCACAAATCCATTAGTTGCATTTTGTGACCATCCCAACTGACAGATTTTCTAAATTTACAACATAATACAGGTTTCCCTTGTCCTAGTCTCCAAGAACAGTTTCTTCAGGTACATCAGGTATATTTCCACTAAATCTTTTCTTGCTTCTTGTCTTGTCTCTGCTTATTGCCTTGTCCAAGAACCAATGCCACATGATTTAGATTTTAGTTATGGGGACACCCCATTTCTGATACCAATTTTTTTAGGTGGCATAACCAGCAACCTAAACATATTAGGTTCAAACAACAATAATTTATTATTTCTCATGATTCTGTGTGATAATTGGGCAGTTCTGCTGGTTTTTCTTGACATCAATCAGGCAACTTCAATATGCTGGTGAATC
Organism: Phoca vitulina; assembly: GCF_004348235.1. Taxonomy (NCBI): domain Eukaryota; kingdom Metazoa; phylum Chordata; class Mammalia; order Carnivora; family Phocidae; genus Phoca; species Phoca vitulina. The sequence continues at coordinate 9,449,129 of NW_022589719.1, read as the reverse complement.
AGCCAGAATTGTCAAAATATCTGGACCTTTCTCTCGTCATCACATCTTTTAACCCAGGCCTTCTCACAGCATAGTGACATCAAGATTTCAAGAGAATAAGTGCAGAAATATTAAGACCTCTTTAAGCCTCAGCTTGAAACTCACAGTATACCACTGCTGCTACATGTATTGGTCAAAGCAAATTACAAGATCAGTAGAGATTCAAGGGGTGAAAAAATTGATGTTCTCTCTCTCTGGGAGGAGTGGCAATATCACAATGCAGAAGCGAAAGTATACAGAATGGGAGGAATTATAGCCACGTGTCATCCATCACACACAGGTAATGACAGCTTCAAACAGAACTCAGGTGCATTGATTTCCAATATAAAAAGTGCCCAGTAATGTGTAAGAAATGTTTTTAAATGTCGTTCTTTAACACTTTTTGCTTCCTCTACATACTTCACAAAATATTTTTTGCAGGAAATAGGTTGATTTGTCTACATGTTATATAATTTAAAACCTGTAAGTAAACATGCTTCAAGTGTTACAGATTTTTCACTATAGAAGGTGGCAGAAATGATATCGGAAATTCAGCAATGGGATTAAAGCAATTACAATTATGGGATGATTTTTTCTTTTTGAGTTGACATTTGAAACTTTCTGAGATAATGTAAAAATAATGGCAACAATGGTTTGTGGTGCAGAAATGAATATTCTAGGAAGTATAAATCAGTTTTGAGATGCAGATGTAAATTGAGATGTAAATTTAGTTAACTAATGAGTTATTAATAGGGAAGCCCTTTTAGTGATAGCACATATGGATAACTCTGAGCAACAGGCATGTCCTTAAGGGAGTTTAGACATCTGGAATTTTAGGGGGACTTACCTCAACATGACTGATGAAGGCAATGACAAGTTTATTTAAACAATTAAAATATTAAGAAATTTTTTAATCTTACCTTTTGAAGTATATCTTCTGGTTACTTAGTATTGCTTCTCTCTGGCCTTGCTTGGAGAAAAACGACTTTTCCCTCTCCTTGAATTTGGCTATCAACTCTGTCTATTCCATGTGATGATTGATGGCTAAATTTGGCAGACAGTGGAATAGGAAGGACAGGCAGGAACCAGATTGAGAAATAGACACCTGTTGTGAAGGTGCTGTAGCTGCACAGTTAGGAAGAGTTCAGAGGGTAGAATACATGCTCTCCAGAATAATAAGAACATGTGGTTTGAGGCCCTTGGTAGATGTCAGTGGGGCACAGTCAAGGTCTATTGAAGTACAGGGTACCACAGTAAGGATGTGGTGATGAAAGCAGGAAGAAAGTTGGCAAGAGGCAGGTGTGAGAACATGTAGCATGACCCTGTATGTTGGAAGAGCTGGAGGTGATAATATAGAAGAATTGGATAGGTCAATATTTACGAAGACAGTATTCTGGTCAAATCATTGGCTTTAGATTACACAGATCTAGATGTAAATCTCAGCCCTCCATGTATTAGCTCTTCAAACTTAGGCAGGTTATTTGTTTTCTCCTTAGTTTTTTAATCTAAAAATAATTGGGAATAAAAATGGTTATAATTTGTGAGGATTAAAGGAAGATTATTTGTATTAAGCACATACCAAGTGTCTAACATAAATATTACTCCTCATACTACTACTAATTGCAACAATATTAAGGGTGAAGTTCAGGCTTAGAGAGAAAGATGGGGGAAAAATTCTCAAAATGTGGTTCAAGATTGAGACTTTGGTCAAAAATAAGAGAGAAGTTTGTTTCCTAGGGCTAGGGTAGTAGGTCACAGGGGAAAGAAAGCAAAAGTGACTTACTGATAAGTCATCCAAGTTACTGAATTTGGCTCAGCTTCCCTTACCTGTAGACCTAATAGACTTCAGAGCAGGCTCCCAAGGGAACTTGTGGAGGTGAAGAATGGGAGGAAGAAATCAAGAGGAGACACCAATGACACAAGATGCGGTGGCCAGTGTTAGGGAGCCAGTCAAACATCACACTAAAGAAAAAGCCTTCTGCTGGTCTGTCTTGTTTGTATGCTAGGACCCTTCACAGGCATGCTGGTACATTTTTACAGGCACCTCAGTTATCTAGTAGAACAGATCCTTCTAACTCCTTTCCTCGACTCCATTCTGTAAGCTGTGAAAAAAGATGCTGGCTGGGGAACACCAACAGGAGTCTCTCATCCAACTATACAACCTACCAACCTCTTTGCTCTGTTCCCACTTGTGGGCAGGGATTTCATTCTACAAGTACACCTGGGCTCAGAGGCCCAGTCTGTTAACCCTGTCTAGCTGTACAAATTGGATAATAGGTACAAATGGACCAGCAGAAAATCACTTCTAGGAAGAAACACAGGTTGGTTGTTGTTTTCCTGCTGGCACCAAAAACTATTGAAGAAGATGGGCTGTGCTTTTCTTTGGAGTTATGATTTGGTGGATTGCCATTTTGGAATCATCATCATGTTGATTTCTAACACTTTGTATCCTAGATTGCAAGTTTGCCACTGCATGGCAGGTTTCTCACCTTAAATTCAGTGTGTGTCTTGGAGCTTGTCAGTGTATACTCATCATGAAAATTAGATCTTTCATTTTTAGAGTGAATTATATTTCTTATAGAAAGCAAAAAGAAATTATTCCAAAAGGAAAAAAAAAAGATTAAATTCTCCTATAACTACATTTTGATATAATTCTCTACTAAGCGTTGAAAGATGGTCTGTATGAGCATTATAACTGTGTGCACCATGAAGTACCTTGTGGGCATGTCTTAAATGTTTCAGTGTACAGTTTGTCCTAATGTACGTCTCCCATCCCCTATCAACTTTTCTGTGCTTTATTTTCCTAGTAGTTACACACTGTATAATAATTTGTATTAGTTTTTTTTTTTTTACTATTTGTCTATTAGTCACAACCACCTTGCCACACCGATAGACTGTAAAGAATGTTTTTTCCCATGTTTCTCCCCAAGTCTAAGCTTCCCCTTAATTATTGTTGGTTTTGGTGGTAATGTGAGTAGTAGTAATAGTAAAATGTGTCAGGTACTTTATTGTGTGCTTTATGCACATATCTCATTTAATCCTTACAACAAAAACTCAAAGTAGCTATTTATACCTTCACTTCTCTGCAAATGAAAAACAAAACAAAAACAAACAAAAAACTAAGGCTCCAGAGTAGGTCATTTGCTTTGTTCCTGGAGTATCACCAATGCCAAGAAATATACTCGGCATATGGTAGTAGGTCCTCAGTAAATTTTTGTGAAAAGAATGCATAAAGAAGGTGGAAAATAAGAAGTCATCTTCAGACACTCACACTACAAAAAGAAGAGGTTAATAGAAAAGGGAAAGTATCAGTTATAAACACAGTTGCCTTTTAAAGATAGTAGGCTATATTATTTAAAAGATCCTTTGTTCAGGTGAGTGCTTTGCTAGCTGGCTGAGTTATTTGGTATTTGCTATGTGAGCCCTTCAGGATGACCCTCAAATCAGACCCAAGAAATCAGAACCAAAAAGGAACTTGAGAATGCAAACTCCCTGGAAATTTCAATTCCCTCCAAGAAATACTCTAAGGAAACCAATCTAGTTTCAATCTTAATGAGGTGGAAGACATGAGCTAAAGTTAGTGTTACATGTACCTGGCACAAAAAAGGCCTCCTGCTTTCTTAAAAACTAAAGACAACAAAAAACAACATATGAAATATGTATTCAACATAGTTTAAAGGGGTAATGTAGTTTTTCTTTAATTGAAAATGAAAAAAATTAAAAATTAAAATTTAGAATAAGGAGCTGAAATTGCATATATGTAAATATTAAAGAAGGCTCTAATTTCAAAAGATGTTAATGAAGGCAAGGCATTAGGAATGGTAAAGAAGTAAAGAAATTATTCTGTTTTCATAGATGATTATCCTCCTCCTCAGATGCTATATGGTTTCCTTTTTAAATCTTTGTTAAAGTATGGATTGGGACAGAATTAAGACAAACCAAAAAGGCAAATAGTAAGTTGTGGAAGCAAATGGCATAGTACTATCAGTGCTTTTAGGGGGGACACTTAGATGAAGTAGTCACCTCTCAATATATTTCTTCATTTGGTTGATCTGGGGACACCACTGTAGGCCCATGGTTGCCAATTGGATTTATAATTTCCTGCATGCCTGGCATATTTTAAATGCTCAATAATTGGTAGCAATTTTTAATGATACTGCTTTTTGGTTTGTGAACTTCTCAACCTATAAAGTCCAATTCAAAGATTATTTTTTCTTTGAAACATTCTCAACTTCCCTTTCTTCCTCTCTGGCAGGAATAATCTTTCCCCCTTTTATTGTGCTCTGATAGTACAATACACAATTCTCCTGTGGCCCTAAACAATTTCTATTGTGAGTATTACATGCACATTTGTCTTCTCTGTTGCATTGTGTGCTCTTTAAATGCCAGGCATACACCTTATTCATCTCTGCCATGTGCAGATAGTTGGCAAATGTTTAATAAGTGAAAGGAAAAAGAAACAATGAATGAGTGAATGAATGAAAGAATGGGGTGACCCTGAGTGATGGTCCTATAACAATCCCGGTTTACTGAAAAGAAAAGTGGCAATGAGGGATGTTAAAATGGTCATACTTTTAGCTAAAATTTACGGAATACCTATCATGCACCAGCTCTGATGGTTACTTTCCATGCATTACCATCATCCCTGCAATACCCATTCCAAGTAGATGGTATTAGCTCCATTTCATATTCAACTTGTTAGCAACCATGAAAGATATTTATTGTCATTTTGCAGATGAGTAAGTAAAGGCTCATAAAGATCACAGACATGACTAAAGTTATATAGCTAGTAATTGTCAGGGATAGGATTTTACCCAGTCAAGCCAGCTACAAAAGAGCAGTTAAAAACAAATGGGACTAGAACCTAGACTCTGACATTAAGTCCAGTATTTCAATTTATCTCTCATTCTCATTTTTAAAATATTTTTTTAAAGATTTTATTTATTTGACAGAGAGAGACACAGCGAGAGAGGGAACACAAGCAGGGAGAGTGGGAGAGGGAGAAGCAGGCTTCCTGCGGAGCAGGGAGCCCAATGCGGGGCTCAATCCCAGGACCCTGGGATCATGACCTGAGCTGAAGGCAGATGCTTAACGACTGAGGCACTCAGGCATCCCTAAAATAAATATTTTTAAGTAATCTCTACACCCAATGTGGAGCTTGAACTCACAACCATGAGATCAAGAGTCTCATGTTCCAAAGACTCAGGTTACAGTAGGGAGGGGGGTGTGGGGGATGGGGTAACCAGGTGACAGTATTAAGGAGGGCACATGTTGTGATGAGGACTGGGTGTTCTACGCAACTAATGAATCATTGAACACCACATCAAAAACTAATGATGTACTATATGCTGGCTAACTGAACATAAAAAAATAAAAAAACAAAACAAAAAAAAACAAAGACTGAGCCAGTAAGGTGCCCCTCATTCTCATTTTTGCATCTCAAAACTTTTAATGAAGGGTTTAATAATCCCAAAGATAATCGTGTATAGATAGGTCAGGTATTCATATACATTGTGAAATTTGAGAGTAAATAAAAATCTACCTTGCTCTTTATTATCTGCCTCATCAATTTGCTAATGTATCTGTAACTCCCAGCATCACAGAAGATGTTGTTTCCCAAAGTGGGTTCTGTGGGCTATTAATATGTGTTTTGTGTTCAAATAGTCCAGAGATTTGGGATTAAATACAGTTGTTTTTTAAGTATCTTGTGCAGGACTCCTTTGATATGCTAATGTACATTGTGAATTCATAACAGGTGGATAAGATATAGAGCAATACTCAAATTCAAATATGGACACCACCCCCCTTCCTTTTTAATGTTTTTCTAAGTATCACAAAAGAGTTTTGTTCTGTAAAAGACACTTCTGAAAAGTGCTTGTTTAAGGAACCATCCCTCTAGAAACCTCTCAAAAATGTCAACGGTATTAGTTGGGACAGTTTGCACACAGACCCATTAGCTTTTACCAAGTTGTGGCAGAAAAGGACTGTTTTCTACCATGCAGTTCTAAGTGGAAACTGGACTATTTAGGAGCCGGATCTGTATCATCACCCGAGTTCTGTACATTAAGAGGAATTGTTCAAGTTATTTTTCTCTGTGTAAGCTCCAGTTTCCTCTTCAATAGGGTGAATAATGTAAAAACTACCTCACGTGAATGTTGTGACTAAATAATAAGAAAAATAAAACTATTAAAAGAGCAACACTTACTTTGTCCCTATTACTGTCAGGCACAAGTTTAGGTGTTTCATACATTATCTTTTTTAATCTTTGTGGCAACCATGAGAAAGGGTTATTATTATCCTCATTTTGTAGATGAGCAGAATGTGACTCAAAATTGTTATGCAGGTTTCTCAAGATCACACAGCTAGCAGGTGAAGGAACTGAATTTCAAATCCAGTACATCTGATTCTTTTACCTATGGTTTTCTAACTTTAAATTTCAAATGTGATTATTACTATGATAAATAACAATTATGAGGATAACGAGCATTTTTTTTTACTCATTTGTTTTCTTTTTTCTTTTTTTTATTATGTTAGTCACCATACAGTACATCATTAGTTTTTGATGTAGTGTTCCATGATTCATTGTTTGCGTATAACACCCAGTGCTCCATGCAGTACGTGCCCTCCTTAATACCCATCACCGGGCTAACCCATAGTCCCATCCCCCTTCCCTCTAAAACCCTCAGTTTGTTTCTCAGAGTCCAGAGTCTCTCATAGTTCGTCTCCCCCTCCGATTTCCCCCCCTTCATTTTTCCCTTCCTTCTCCTAATGTCCTCCATGCTATTCCTTATGTTCTACAAATAAGTGAAACCATATGATAATTGACTTTCTCTGTTTGATTTATTTCACTTAGCATTATCTTCTCCAGTCCCATCCATGTTGATGCAAAAGTTGGGTATTCATCCTTTCTGATGGCTGAGTAATATTCCATTGTAAATATGGACCACATCTTCTTTATCCATTCGTCTATTGAAGGGCATCAGATCTTTCCACAGTTTGGCTATTGTGGACATTGCTGCTATGAACACTGGGGTGCATATGGTCCTTCTTTTCACTACATCTGTATCTTTGGAGTAAATACCCAGTAGTGCAATTGCTGGGTCATAGGGTAACTCTATTTTTAATTTTTTGAGGAACCAGATAACAAGCTTTTAATACTCCCAGTGCCAGGCACTGGTCTAAGTAGGCTATGTGTACTATTTAATCATCAAAATAATCTTATTTATGTAAATGTGCTTTGTAGATTTTATGTTATATAATTGTAGTTTTATTATTATTATTACTATCCTGAATAATAAATAAATCCTTATGTATTAGTTTCATGATTCTGTTTTTCTATTTTTTTAAAAAATTTAATGTAAACAATTTTATAGACTATGAAAGCTGAATGAGATGTTAGGGGTTACTTAATATTATTGCTCTTCTTTTTGAGACTATCTCTTAATTTCTAATCTGCTATGGGCCTGGTACTTGGATTGGATTGTTTATGATTCTGGACTTTGGTCAAACTATTTGGGAAGTACAGCTTCAAAAGATATATTTAGCAGCAAACAATTATCAGACATTACCAAAATCTAGAAAGTAAGTTTTAACTAGAAATTAGACAGGCATCTTTTTTTTGTGCATATTTGCCCAGGATTTAGCAGACAGGACTCACTACTGCCAAAAGGCTCATTCTTGGTAGCAAACACCCAATTATAAAACTTGATGTTGGAGGAAGTCATTAAAAGGACATAACCACCATTGACCCACAGGCTGGACCTGGGCAGTTAGAAGCTCCTTTCCGCCTCCCCTGTCCTTGGAATATACATTCTGCTCACCATTCTCATACTATGAGCCACTTTCAAGGATGTGGCTTTGAGAGAGCAGTGCAGTGTTAAGGCCATCTGGATAGTGTGCATGACTGAACCCTGTCAGGTCCTCTATATTAACTTTTAAGAGTCTGGCAGGTGAATGTGGAGATCTACATATCTTGAGTTCCTTTGCTTATTAAATCTGCCACCTACCAATCTGGAGTGGTCTGCTTCTTTCTTAGGTCTCTCCTTGCCTTCTGTGTATTGAGGCTGGTTTCACATGGGAACTCTCAAGTTTGGGAACCAACACTTAGAGATGCCTTTGTGGCACAATGAAAAGCACATGGATCTAGGTGTCAAGAAAACTGTGTTCTAAGCCACATTCTGCTATTGGCTTGCTCTGTAGCTTTGTTTTTAATGAGACAGTTATTCATTTATGCCATACATATTTATTGAGCAGTTACTAAGTGTTAGGTGCTATGCTACATAGTGAGGATAAAATAGGAGCAAAAATTGGAACAGTTCCTAACCTCAAAAAGCCAACCTGATAAGGCTGATTTAGGACACATAGCACCCATAGATAGTGTGTTTTGCACATGGCATAAGCTTGGTACACTGCATTTTCTTTTTCTTGGTTCCTTGGACCAGTAACTTTAGTTTTCTTGTTGTCATTTTTTCATCTGTGAAGTGAAGGTGACAGGATGGGGAAAGTGAAATGATGGAGAGGATGATTTCCAAGATTCTTTCTGGTTCCAAACTTCAAAGATTCATTATTTTCAGGATAATAATGGTGCTGATCCAAAATTCAATGTGTTTGTGATGGATGTTGTTTGGCAATAAGAAAGTGATAAGTTACTCTTCTGTTTATTTTTCCTTTCACTGTTATAATTTAATACCATGAATCATAAATCCAACCAATATGCAATCCAGTTTACTAACATAGCTTGTGAGAATCTAGACTATGAGACTTGAATGCAAAATGAAACATCCCTGAAAAAATGAAATCCACCTCCTCCTGCCTTTTGCAAGTTCCTATACTTAAGCTGCGTCCAGCCTTTATCACTGGTAAGAGGTGAATTTCATTCTCTGTTGATAAGTAATCTTATTTAAAAAGCATTACCTTTTTTGACGATAAACTTTTGTACATAAATTCTATGAAGTTTATCATACCAGCTGCAACAGGAATGCAAGTCAGAGTTGCAAATTTTCTTTCCTTGAATATGATCAGAATTCAAGTGTCCTCATCTGGGACAAAATCATTATATTATATACCATTTCAAATAATTAGGTTTTAAATGGTTGAATATATTTTTTATCTCCTGTGTTGCTGGGCATATTTTAAAGAGTTGGTTATCATCTCTCAGAGAAAATAATTTGTCCAAAAGTTTTGGGGCAGATTTAAATTCTAGTGACAGAATTTTCTTTTTATAGTCATTCAACTTCTATAATTGGAAAGAACTCTCTGAAATTTTGGTCAATGAGTACTGATTTCATCAATTTCTAGATCTGAAAATCTTTGCTAGTAGCCTATTTGGAATGTTGATGCAATGATGCCATGAATATCCAATGAACAACAACAACAACAACAACAATAATAATGATAATAAATGCCATTAGAGTCTCTGAAGTTTTTAACTCAGAAGACTTTCACAACAACCTTGATGCCTATGGAATAGTCAAACATTATTATTGCTGTCTTCTGATGAAAAAAAATTTGCAAAGTAAAGAGTGAGTGTAAATAAAATGCATTCCTACACTTTATAGATATCTCACTGCACCCTGAAAACTGTCTACTTTTAACTTCTATCACAATATATAATTATTTAATAACATATCCCCAGATTGTACGTTTCTCAAGATCAAGGTCCTTCTATATGTCTTTGTATCCATGGCAACTAAATACATTGATTGGCACACAGTTGCTGCTCAAATGTATATTGAATAAATATCTCCTCATAACACATAGGTAATTGTGACTTGATTGAATAAAGTTAGACCTGACTTGAATAGGTTGAAACTGTCCTGCATGTAAAATTTTTTGAAAAATATAAAAGGTTGAGGCAACACTGCTGCCACATTTAGGACTCTGTTCCTTTAATTTATTAATTCCCTCATTTATTTATTAATTCATCTATTATACATTTATTTTGTGCCTACTACTTACCATATACCTTATTATAACTTGAATAAACTCATAGCTTTTTTGTTCTCCTTAGACTTGCTTTTCTTCATTAATATTTCGAGTCTTCATCTTAGCTCCTACCTGAACTTTTAATGATAAGTCAATTTCAGAACTTCTGATGCCTCCTCATTTTTTTTTTTTTCTGTAGAATAGAAATTATGATTCATGCATTTGTTCTTTAGGGTGAGAAATGACTAAGGAGCAATTATTTGGAGATAAATGTTTTGGTGACAGACAAGGGAAAAGTAGAATCAGTTCATACTAGATAACCTCATTTCCAAGAGAAGAAAATGATTTGTGGAGCTGAGTGATGCAGAGTGTCCCTCTGCCTTTGTCAAAGTCCCAAGACTCTTCCTCATTCCTCCCCTGTCTTTTCCTTAGGAGATCTCATTTATGTTTCTTCTTCCTAGTGGGCTGTAACTCTTCTCTCATGGCTTTTTTCCTCTCTCCCCAACACCTACTTACTGGTCTCTTCTACTCCAGCCTTTCTCTGATCTACCTAATACATGATCCCCCAAGTACAGTCCCGAACCCTACCCATACCTGGTAATCATTCAGTGGCTTTCATTGTCCACATCTATTAGTCAGGCTTTTGATGACTTCTACTTTCAGGCTACACTCGCTTTAAGAAAATTATTTCGTATGGCTTTATTTACATGTCTATCTCAAGTCAAACTGACCATTTACTATTCCATATTCTATTTCTCCTAGGGAGCTGCCTCTGTGCATTGTTCATGCTTTTATTCTAACCCTGTCATAGCCTTTCCCTTTCCCTTCCTAAATCCATATTCTACCCATTCTTGAAGACTCTGTTACCATCTTCATTTCTTTATTAAATTATTCTTGATCTCCCAAACTAGAAGTATTTTTCCTCTACTTGAACGGTAAACTTCAAGGCACTTGTCTGCAACTATCTTATGAAACTTATAAATTTTAATAAAACATAATGATTCATATAGAATATAAAATTCTAATCAGGTGTACAAGCTTTATTTGCATTTCTAAACTAAAATTTACAGTGAGGTAAATGTCTGATTTCTTATTATAGTTGCAGCATATAATGTAGAGAAGAACTATTGAATGAATGAATAAATGAATGAATAAGTGAATAAAATAGTGAATGAATGAATGAGTGAGTGAGGTATTTATCGAGGACTATCAAGGTACCCTATCTTCTTCTTTTATTTTTTTTTAAAGATTTTATTTATTTACTTGAGAGAGAGCAAGTGAGCACAAGTGGGGTCAGCAGCAGAGGGAGAGGGAGAAGCAGACTCCCCACTGAGCAGGGAGCCCGATGTGGGACTCGATCCCAGGACCCTGGGATCATGACCTGAGCCGAAGGCAGACGCTTAACGACTGAGCCACCCAGGCGCCCCGCTACCCCATCTTCTTTAATGCTACAGTCAATGTATACCTAGCACGACTTTTTTATGAAATGATCAGATTGTTGGAATCCTCAACTATCTAATTACAGCCAAGAAGCTGAAATTAAGGGAAAAATTATTCTAAGCAGCAAGGAAAATAGCTATCACAAAGTTTATTTACATTGGTGCATATCCTCAAGCTAGCTGGAGCTTATTTGGTTAGTATTAGGTGTTAACTTGAATTATTGCTTTAATGAGCTTATTTAGTTGCCATTGAAACTAATAGCAATAAGAAGGGACAGGCATACCATGAGGAAGAAGGATGAATAAAAGCAAATAGTGTGACACATCATATTAGCCTGGAGACCATTGCTGTTGTGGTGTTACAGGTCTGAGAAATAATTCAATCATTTGTATCAAATACAGTTTGTTGTGAATTTGTATTTTGCAAACATTTCCATCACAATGTTCCCCCAAAATTTAAGTTTGTTACTTAAAGGCTTCAGATTCAGTTATCTGGACATGATGATTGTAAGAATACATTACAGCTGTAAAGAATTTTGACACCTTTAAATGACTTTAATATAAGATCTGTGAATGGTAAATATTATTTCCAATTGGATGAAGTGGAAAGAGAGGCTTAAAGAAATTACATAACTTGGTTAAATAGTCAGACTAGGAAATGAAATAGGCAAGACTCCAGTACATAGATTCTATACCCCAAAGTATTTTTATTTCACTATATATTCAATTTCATTCAATTTATTAAATTTGTTCAATACTTCATCCCTTACTGCTTTTGAAAAAAATATATTTCTCTTTTGGGTTAATAAATCTCTGATGTGATAACTTGGCTGGAACACACCTTGTGTGATCATTTCAAAGGCCCCTTTAATATTAGAGCTACATAGAAGTCACTTACAGTTTAGAGCTGTATCCTGGAGTCTGTTGTGTTTGAGTCCATGAGTTATTGTTAATTTCAGTTCTCCATTTAGTGCTCTGGACATCTTCCAACTTTCTGTATATGTATCTCTTTGCCTGGGGGCTTTTTCCAGGAGGCTGCTCTGCATTGACAGTAGACTAGAAATGCTGGGGAATTAGCACCCTCCACCAATTACTGAAGCATGTGAATGTATAAATACACCAACTCTCTCGACTTTCAAGTGATATGCAAGCATTTTCTGGGAATTCCCTGCAGGATTAAGCTTCAGTCACCCTGTGTGTTGGCTGACTTAATTATATTGACTGCTTCCCTCATATCACTGTCTTGTTTCCCTGCAATTCATCTCTGAACCTTCCACATAAACCTCCTGCACTCAAATCCTTGTCTTGGTCTACTTTGGGGGGAATTTGGATGAAGACAAACATATCTGGGGAAATTATTGCATTATAAACTACATCACTTCATCTACTAACTTATAAAACAGTGTAACAACTTATAGTCTTTTGAGGGTTATTATATGATATCCACGATTCTAAGTGTTTAAATATTTTATTATCACAACAACCTTATGAGGTAGAAACTATTATTGTCCCCGTTTTACAAGAAATTGAGGCTTGGAGAGGATAAGTAACTTAGCCAAGGTCACTCAGCTTGGCAATGATGGAGTTAGTAGTTGAACCTGAGCGTCTGATACTAGAGCCTAGTTTTTAGTTTTCTAGAAATTGAATTGATTCACACTTGTGTGGACTTATTGGATTTATACATAAATAAATATATTTCTTTATCTTTCTCATTTCAATACAGTATGGTGTATTCCCTGAAGAAGTAAGGTACACATTTTAGAAAAGGACTGAAGTAAAACTCCCATAAAATTGAAGGGTAAACTGTTCAGGGTCTGGGGACCAAGTGTGATGGCTCTGGGCTTGGTGATGGGACAGGAGCAGTCTGAATAGTAGGGAGCTATTTGCCAGCAGGGAGTACACAGAGAGATGAGTTTCTTCTCGGAGGGACCCATATGCAGCTCCCTAAACTCTCTATGTCCTGAACTTTTATCTTTCAGAGGTCCAAGAAGCAGCATCTACTTTTAGTGTCAGTTTGAATGTGTAAATATTTAACTGAAATAATGAAGCCTAAAAAAGCATGGTTTCTTTGCAGTTCCCTTCACTGTAAGGGAATTGGTGATTAGAATAAATAATTGCTCTGAAAATAGCTCCAACCCATTTGTTCAAACAATTAAGCCCATCAATGAAGTTAATTTATGGGAGGAATGACACACATGTTGGCAAATTGTTCTGTTCATCTTGGCAGCCTTCATTTGTTCTCATTCTCTCTTTTTTATCTTCCTTTCTGCCTTTATTGCTGTTTATGCTGTCACTTCTCAGTGTCTTTTGGAAGCTGATGTTTCCTATAACAAATTTGCTTTTTTTAAAATCTCAGAATTCATGCACAGATTTATTTCATCTACTTGCTTATAAGGACAGGCTTGCTATCTCCTTTCTTTTAACTTTGGGTGATGAACATTTGATTTCTCCTGGCTTTGATCTGTTACAGTCATCTTTTATTAACTGTCCCTCAAACTTCTTGTGTTTTGATGTTGATACAGCATAATCACATAGAGTCAGGTGAGTAAAATAGAAGCAAATGATTCTTGCACATGTAAAAGAAAGAGAAATAATCTCTACTTTAAAAGATGACTGTATTTGAAACCTACTAAGTAGAATTCCTGCTGGGAAGAGATTTGCCTCTTTGCTTAGGAAAGCCCTTTCTCTAGGCTTGTTTGGTTATGAAAAGCCAAGCCTTCCATCTCTTGTCCTGTTCCCCACTGTTTTGAGAAGAGATTTGGATAAATGGAAGCAGGAATTCTGAACCTGCCTCTGATTGCTGGTGAGGGGTAGACAGGAGCTTGGGTGGGGATCTTAAGACCTGGAGAAGATGGGGGAGAAAGATCTGGATAGACAAAAAAGGTGTTGTGACAAGGTAACAGTGAGGTAGGGCTGAAGGTAAGTGGAAGCCAGTGAGAAAATCCTGGTAGAAATTATCCAGGGACTTTGAAGAGAATAAAGTCTAATGTTCAATGTTAAGTTTTTGCCTTTTTTGTAGTCTACTGAATTCCCTTCTGTAATCACTAAACATTAGCAGAAAACATAACACATACTGCCTTGTGTTAGCAGTGTTTAGAGGACTAAAGAAAACAGGGCAATTTCCAGTGTTGGGATCAAATGATGAAAGACAGAATTGTAACCACAGGATGCATGTTGATGAGTGGGATGATAGAAATTAAATGAAAACAGAAATTCAGAGCACAAGATGGGCAGGAGAACTTATTTGTGTCCCCTGCCCCACATATACATCCTGCACAGAGAATTGATTCTTTACATCTAAGCAAAAGTGAAGTTTTGAAAACACAGAACTGATCATGTCATATCCTACTTAGAACCCTTCTGAGGCTTTCAGGAAGAACTCCTTGTAATAATTTACATGCTCCTATATTGTCCTAGTCATTTCTTCAGCCTCATCTTGCAAAAAGTTCCCTTCTATATTTGTCCTTCATCTCCACTGGCATCTGTCTGTTCCCTCCAATTTGCTGTAATCTCCTTTACCACAGGACCATTGCACATGCTGTCCTACCTGCCTGAAACATGTTCCTTAACTATTTTGAAAAGTTGATTCCTATTTATCCTTTAGATGGCAACTCAAGCAACCCTTCTTCAGAAAGTTTCCTTGCCCTCTTTGACCAGTCCCTCTCTCAAAGCCTTTTGCACCTCTTTTCCAGTACACCTGCCACAGTTGTAATCTGATTTGTGGGATCACATGATTGCCATCTCCCAATTAACAGTGAAGGAAATTCCTTATCTATTTAGTTAAGCTTTGTCCTTGGATGATGATGGTGGTGGTGGTGGTGCATGAAATTCATTTTGATTACCCCTCTTAAACTCTTTGATATGTATGCAGATTTGTGTATGTGTCTGTTTGTATAAAGAAGGGAGAACTTTCTTTCCAGCTGTGATCATTTAGCAACAAGCTAAAGACCTTGTGAAGAAGAAATTCTCTCTTGGTCTAAATGAGTGACAGTCACTTCTGCTTAGAAAGGAGAATGATTTGGCAGGAGCATGGGATAGGAGTGAACAGTGATCTAATTAATGACCTTATCTTCTTTTCCAAGTTTCAGTTTTACAAAACAAACTCTTTCTCTCTTGTTCTAGCTGACTGTTAAGGTATTTTATCTGGAAGCACCAACTATGGAGTTGGATTCCTAAATTAGGACTGTTATCCAAGCTAGAAATCCTAACCTGACTTCACCTTTTAGTAGCTTTGTGACCTTGAGCAAGCTATTCAACCTATTTGAGCCTTGGTTCTCCCATATTTTAAGTGGATATAATATATTCATGTCAGGGAGTTGTGGTGAGTTCTAAATGAGATGATGTGGGGAAAGCTAGCTGCAGAGTAGATACTTGAATATTCTTTTTTTGGTCTCCTGTTTGAATCCCTTTTTTTCTGAGCATTTCCATCCTTCCTAGCTTCTGCTAAAGTAAGTTGGCTCATCAATTATTCCACAGTACAGGTGGGTTGCCTTCCTGTACCAGGAAAGATAGGAAAAGAAAAATAACATTGGTAATTTTTTTTAAATTGACCTTCCTGAGAAGGATCAAATACCTGGACTAAGTTTTAGGAGCTGCTTCAAATACAAGGGGCTGAAGTTAGATATCAAATTCTTATGAATACAGAGGAAGGACATTGCTTCACAACTTCCTTGGAAGCTTCCAAGGTGTAATCTGGAACCAGCCCCACCATGGAGGGCAGGGAGAGACCAAAGAAAGAGGCACACCACATCAGACTGGTAGGTGACAGGTTTAACAGGTAAAGGAACTTACCTACAAAGCCCATCTTGGGTGGCAGCAAGGCAAGTAGCTCTCCACACTTTTCCCCCAGAATCTTAAATGTTTATGTAGAGGCCTTAACTGGTTTCAGTCACATATGCCATCCAGATGGTCTCAATGCCATATCACGTCTCAAGGCTATGTCTTTGGGGGCAGCTTCTGGGACTGGGAAGACAAGCAGAATGCACTTTCCAAGGATGGGGTGGGTGGTAAGAAGGCTGTGATTGTCAGAATCCAGCTCACAGGTCAGTCTGTGGTCATGTCCTCTCAGTGACCTCATCCAACAAAGGAGAAATCTCTGACCCAGGACATCTTTTGCTTAGTGGTCTAATTTAGCATCTCTGAGAGCAACTGCATCGTTTAGGTTTTTGTCTCAGTTGAAGAAAGGGGGAACAGAGGAACAAAGAGCTCCTCTGGCTTCTCCCTCCAGCCATACCTTCCTCCACTAGCTACCTGAGGGAGATGGGGAGCTCACCAGTGCCAGTCAAAATCTTTAGAGAGAGAATACCTTCCGTATTTTCCAGCTTTTGCTCTCCTTCTAGGATTACCAGAAGGATTACCAGAAGAAACTTCTGAGCAGGACTCCTCTATCTGCAGTGACTTGTCCAACCTATAAGAAATAGACAAATGCCACTTGTGGTGATTTCATCTATGCTTCTCTTTTTCTCATTCAGAAGCACCATAATTCCCCAAATTGAGTTTTGAATGAGATACTGTTCACTGACCCTGGGGACAGTGAGTGTATGAATAAATGGAATCAAACCTCTTTTCTCAAGCAATTTGTCTTCACTCTAGCCTGAAATTGTCTTTTAAAGCTGGGGAACTCCAATTCAATAGTTAGTGTCTGGGGATTAAATATCTTAATGATCAACCAGAGAAGTTTGTTTTGTAAAAATGGGAAGGGAGATGAGGTCATTATAACATTGTCCACTAGTGGTCAGGAGAGGAATTGGTAAGGTCAGGTCTGGAGTATATGAACAACTTTTGGAGCGAAGAAATGAGATCTCTGCAAAGTACTATTGCATTTAATTTTCTGCATCAGGAACCTGTTAAAAGTTAGTGACTATTGTGGTGCCTGGGTGGCTCGGTCAGTTAAGCATCTGACTCTTGATCTCAGCTCAGGACTTGATCTCATGGTCATGAGTTCAGGCCAAGAGTTGGGCTCCACACTGAATGTGGAGCCTCCATTAAAAAAAAAAAAAAAAGTTAGTGACTATTATTACATTAGTCCATTTTATAGATGAGCTCTGAATGGGGTTCAGAGAAATTCAGTAATGTGTGGAGGATCTAATAGTTACTAAGTGATAGGGACATAATATAAACAAGAACTATCTGACCTAGACAAAGCTAGAGCCAAAATTCCTAACTGTGTAACTAACTGTAAAATTCCTAACATTATACTGCGAGCTAGTATTAAATTTGTGGAGACATACTTAAAATGATAGCTAACAATACCAGGTGATTTAGGATAGAAGTGAAGAAAGCAGAGCAATCCACAAACATGGAGGAAATCTCTGATGAAGTTCTGTTTAGGATGACAGCCTACTATGGCACCAGAACCTGGAAGCTGGTTTCAAGGTCATTGGGATAACTGAAGCCTGTCTCCTGTTTTAATTTGTCACACCAGTGAAGGTTGATAAAGCTGTACATCTAATAGAAAGTTTGGACCCTATTCATACTTTCATCCAGTGTCAAAATGTCCCACTCACTTTATTCCAGTGAAAACATTTTCTTAGTAGGGAAGGTACTTGGATTTTTCTTACAGAAGTCTTTTGTCATCATGGAAGGTTTTAAGATGACATATTTGGAACTACGTAGAAAAACTTTGTTTCTGATTCTACTTTTACATTTGTATTCATTCATTCATACATCCATTCAGTTACCCAACATCTCTTTATTGAATGCCTTCAATATCCAGGCACTATATACTTTGTGCTTTACTTGGCCTCCTCATTCTAGATGCCATCTCTTGTGTAGAGGACTCTAATATCCCTCTGAAATTTGCCACAACAGCTGCCTCCACATTTTGTGGAAAAGTAGATACTGTGATTCAAAGATAGACAAGTTACTTAAGCTTCTTAGTGCCCACATCTGTAAAAGAAAGGCAGGTAGAAATGAGTGGCTTAGACTAGGTAGGCTAGTAGGTATCTTCTAGTTCTAAGGTTCTTTGATCTAGCAGCTTTGGTCTTAATTAAACTCAGAAAACCAGTGTATGAGTTCACTCAGCTTTGAAGGCCTTGGTTCCAATTATAAAATAAAGTTTGGATGCATTTTCTTCCAGCTCTGAAGTTCTATGATTTAACCAAACTTCTGCTCCATTTTGCTCCAGAGCACCTCCTTGGGGTAGAAGAGTGGCTGCATCTCTGAAATCCCCAGTGATACTGAAGAAGTCCTACTTTTCTTGTTGGAGGAAATGATAGCTTGAGGAGAAAACACTGCTTTCAGAGTCCAAGCTAACCATTTGTCATGTCCCTCTTTTTCTCCCTTCATGGGAGGCAATGTTGAGGGAAAAGAATTAGGAGCAGGAGTTCCAGCCTCAGATTGCCTGTGGTTGAATCATGATTTCTTACTTGCTGCACATCCTGAGGCAAGTTTCTTCACCATAAAATTGAGCTCATAGTAATTTACAGGGAGCCAATGACAACTAGAGACTAGAATACTTATAGAGCCCTTGGAATGGAGCCTGGGTCATGAGGAACAATCAATAGCTACTCTTGCTATTATTTTGTCAAGAGAAGCAGGTGGTCAAATATTGTCTCCATGTTTGGGAGCCTGTGAACCTGAGGGAGTATAGCAGGAGCATGGCTGGGGACACAGGGAAGCAGGAGGGAAGCAGGAGGACTGGTGAAGGGATCAGGAAAGGGCTGTGGCCTCGGGTTCAAGCCAGTGAAGAATGTGTGAGCCTATTTCCAGAATAGAAAGATAACTTTTTAAAAATATTCCTTTCTATATTTGTTCAACAAATAATTATCTCCTCTTATCCCATTCCTGTCCGTCCTCTCTTTTTTCTGTCCTTTCATTCCTTGTTCCCATTTTTCTTTTTTTTCTTCCCTCCTTTCTTTGCTTCCTTTGATATAAATTCTAACTTGGGAATGGAGAAGAGCCTGGACACAACAGTGGAGATGGGAATACGTGGGAGAGGAATGCAGGGCAAAGGAGGGAGTCTATTTTGGTCTTCTTTCCTTTTGACTTCAAGCCATGCTTCTCTCATGGCTGGGGAAAGGCCAAATAGGCCTGTGACTTATTGATCAAGAATGGAAGAAAAATCATGTTGGCAGGAGGCAGACTGTGCTGCATCCAAATGAGCCTGGGCCTCATTGTGGGAAGCCTGGAAGGGAAATACCGGCTGTTCCAATGGAAGCTGAAGAGCAGGTCCAAGCTTTGGAACTGAGCAGGGTAAAAATCACTGTGCAGTAGGGCCCCAGCCTTGAGGGAAGTCATGACATCCAGCCCCTTTTATTCTGTGCTAGTAACAAATGGGCCACCTGGCTGGGGTAGGGACAGGAATCATGGTGTCTCTGGAACAGGAATAGGGCAGCCTTCCAGAGAGAGAGCTCAGAGGCTCATCTGTCAAGAGGCGCACTGGGATTCGCAAGCTTTATCTCTGCCTGTTGCTATTTACAGTGAAAAACACAAAATGCATCCTCACCAACTAATCTTAAGCTTTGCTCCGAATCAATAGCCAGGTTCAGACTGTCATTAAAAGAAGCACTGCCATTGTGCATTGGGAGAAACTGTTTGATAGAATGCCTGTGCCTGATGACACGGACAGGAATAGGGAGAAAGCTACAACTAAACATATTAGCATGCCCATTGTGTTCCTGTCTCCTTTCATTGTCCTATATGTTGTCTCTTTGATTCTTGAAATAATAATGGATTTAGAGCTTTAAATAATAGAAGGACACACACACAACCTGGCATAACTAAACCCCATGAAAAACAGACTCTTCACAATTCAATAAATGTTAGAAAGGACTTTGGGTATCCTCCACAATTTCTCAGTCAAAGCAGGAAGTTTTCTACAATATCCTGGCCAGGGGGTCATCCTGCTCTCTCTTAAATGTTTCCATTAACAGTCATCTCACCACTTACTGTGGCAGCTCATTCTGTTGCATTCAACCACACCTCTGGGCTCCTGCCTTTCTGTATGCACCAGTCATAGCGATGATGGGAGAAATCAACTCTTTATCACTGACCTACAGCTCCAGCTCAATTTAGATCTTGTGTCTCAAATTCCAGAGCAATCCTTCCCTCAACTTGCTTACTTTACTGCAATGCCACCAACCTCATGACCACCGATGCCAACTCAGACTGGTGTCAGACACCAACTAATTCTAGAAGAATGGCTGTACCTTAAAAGTTGCTTCTGCCTTCCTGTTAGCTACTATTGCCCTCAGTATCACAGTGCTTTCTGTGCCAATTAAAGAAAGGTGTTTCATTTTCTCCATAGTCATTCTTTATCCCACAAGACATTCTTTGTCCTGTTTTATAGCTCTCAATAGGAACTTATAGCATGTTCTCAAGGAGAGGATTGAAGAGCTGCTGGTGAAGGTAACATCTTAAGCTGGATGATCGGTTTCTTTTATTTCTACCAAAACTATATCAGGACAAGGTACACAATCTTCAATCCCCTCCACCCTGAGTGAGCTACCCTTGCCTTCTCAAGGCTCCTTAACTCACTGATAGGAGTTGGGCAAGTATTCATCTCTTCTTTAGCCAAAGGTCTTTTAGTCAAAAGTTCCCACTGTATTCATCCCCTCCATTCCTGGCCCCTTTAAATGATCTTCTCTATACAAATAGTTAAATAAACACCCTAGCTGTAAATGTTAGCCCACGAGAACGATTTGTCCAGATTCTTCTATTCTGAACTTGATTTCTTCTTGCATCTTCCACTTTATTCTGGTTCTCGTGCCTAGAAAATAATCTGGGTGTTTTTCTCTAATATTATGCTCAGATAAGAGCCTGAGATTCACATAAAGTCATACCAGAACAGAGTGGAAGACAAACTCTCCTCCCTTAGCTCTATCTTTGAGAAGCCTGGTGATCGAGATCAGAGCTTCTTGCCCTTTAGGAAATAAGAATGGACTGAGAGTCTAACCTGCAACCCAGTGTTCCCTTCCCTTCTATTCCTCTGCTGTAAATGAAAACACAGAGTAGACCCAATGCAAACTTTATCCATTAATATAAAGACAAAACTTATCTCCTAGTAACATCCATTCATTTTAGGTCTATGTCATGGAATAGCACAGATATGCCAACGCCCAGGTATTAATTTGGCAAAGGACAGAGAGCCAGGGCAAATTCAGCCAAGACTAAGGCAATTCATATTTGCTATAATAAGTAGTTCAATAGCATTTCGTCATACACTATAATCCTTCGATGGAATTTAAGAACAATGTGAAAGAGCATTAAATGGTTTTGCATTCAGATAAAGGTATATTTCCATTGCACTGGTTGTCCTTAGACATATCTCTGGCAAAAACATTTATGGCTGACTGAATTTCCACCTGTTCTCCCTCCCACCCCATCCCTACACCTTTGCAACGATGAGAGGTTATGTGACCAGCTCTGGGCGATGTCTTAGTAACATATATCATTTCTGGACCAAAGCATCTAAGAGCTTGTGTGGAAAGTGCCTGGGTACTGAGTCACTGCTGGAATGCAGCTTCTCCAGAGAGTCATCAGTTTGCATAAGAATTTATAAGACCAAAAAAAAAAAGTCTTTGTTGTATGGCATCTCTGAAATTTCAAGCCTAATTGGTTGGCACAGCACAGCCTAGCTCACCATGATTGATACAATATCTTTGTCACAGTGCTTAATAAAAATGGCCATCTGGCTTGTATAACTGTAGTTCAGTTCTCTTGGGCCCCATACCACCCTTGTTAGATAGGAATGTCAGACCCTGAAAAGTCCTCTCTGAAAAAAGGAAGGAAGAACAAGGGGATAATATATGGGCAGCTGTGTTCCTTGAGATTACGTAGAACTGCTTAGTATTGAAGGGCCTATGGCTTTGCCACACACTCTGGTTCATCTCTGGGCTGCTGGGACAAAATGCAAGTTTGGGAGAGAAACATACTGGAGACTCAAGAGCAAGCTTTCCAACAAGCCTATGAGAGGGTCTTTGTTATTCCATTTTACAAATGAATTATGACTTAGAGATGTTGCATATCTTACCCTAGGTCATATAATGGCAGAGCTAGACCCCAAACTCAAGTCAGTCTGTTTCCAGTTTAAATACTGCCATGATGGGAGAATCGAATTGTGGTGACACAGACCATGTAACCTGCAAAACCTAAAATATTTGCTATCCAGCCTTTTAAAGAAATAGTTTTCCATATTGTGAATTGAAAGCAAGAGTACAAAACCTTTGCACATTGAAGAACTCTGAAACACAGAAAGCATTTATCAAAGGCTCCACATCCAGTAAAATAAATTTGGTTTGTGATAGGTTAAATTTCTTTTGTGGCAGAGACAAAATCTATTACTTTTTTCAATTTGATATTAAGAAGGCAAAATATAAAGTTATTTAACAAATATTGAATTAATAAACATGTAGTTCAACTCTATTGTTTCTGGGCAAGCTACAGAGAGAGGGAACTGTGTCTTGTGGACTGATTGCCTTTTCCTGTGGGCAGAATGGTAATGAGAGTGTCACTGGACAGCCTGATGAGCTGTAGCAGCCCAACTGTGATCCCTAGGGAATGGTACCCCATCAACCCCTGGAGATCCAGAAGACTACATTTGCTTGATCATCAAAGACTGGAACTTTCTGAGAGGACACATTGTGCTTTACTCAATAAGGAAGGAGGTAATAAATTCCAGGACTCTTCAGATTCTTTCTGCTTAACCACAAACAATTTGATGCTTTACTACAAAAAGCAGAACATTCTATTTTGATTAAATGAAAATGATTCTTTGTACACAACATCCCATGGAGTTTTTTACATCTTCTGGCTTTAATGTCTGCTTAATAAGATCACACATTCAATTATTTAAAAGAGCCAAGAACCAATAGAGGATTTGCTGACCCAGTGCTTAAAGCTTAGAAATCCAATTTGCCTTTCCTTCATTGTTAGCAGATCAGCCCCAGGTTGAGAGTGATGGAAACTATTGGACATTTTAGAATCGTTACGAAGAGCTGAGAGATTTGGCTCAGCAAGTCTCATCTATAACTGAATAGAATGAGTTTTATTATTGATGTTATCACAGTTGACATTTCCCCAGGTTTTCAGCTATTCTATCTCCAGATTCATTACCTTTTTTCAAATTCTTAATGTATTAATGTACTGAGTTCTGGCAATTTCCACTATGATTTTTGTACAAGAATTCTCAGAAATACTGAGGATAAACCCATAACCAGCTGTTAAACTAGCCTGGAAGGTGGTCGGTGAGGCTTGCTGGAGTTGTCTGCACCTTCTTTAAATATATCCAGCTTTCCTAAAACAATCACATGCATTTCACATAAAGAAAATAACTGCATAATTATTGAAGATACCTAGATATATTTTTCCAAGTGAAGACTGAGGAATATGGAGTTGAAATTTTCTTTTCCATAATTAAATTTTTATTTAATACTTAGAATAAACTTAGCCTTGATGTGCCTGGGTGGCTCAGTCAGTTAAGTGTCTGACTTTTGATTTTGACTCTTGATTTTGGTCAGGTCATGATCTCAGGGTTGTGAGATGGAGCCTCATGTGGGGCTCTGCACTCAGTGCAGAGTCTGCTTGAGGTGTTATACGTAATTAATGAAACGTTGAACACTACATCAAAAACTAATGATGTAATTCAAAAGGAATGAGATCTTGCCATTTGCAACAACGTGGATGGAACTGGAGGGTATTATGCTGAGCGAAATAAGTCAAACAGAGAAAGACATGTATCATATGACCTCACTGATATGAGGAATTCTTAATCTCAGGAAACAAACTGAGGGTTGCTGGAGTGGGGGGTGGGGTGGGAGGGATGGGGTGACTGGGTGATGGACACTGGGGAGGGTATGTGTTCTGGTAAGCGCTGGGAATTGTGCAAGACTGTTGAATCTCAGATCTGTACCTCTGAAACAAATAATGCAATATATGTTAAGAAAGAAAAAAAGAAGAAGAAGAATGTAGCAGGAGGGGAAGAATGAAGGGGGGGAAATCGGAGGGGGAGAAGAACCATGAGAGACGATGGACTCTGAAAAACAAACTGAGGGTTCTAGAGGGGAGGGGGTTGGGAGGATGGGTTAGCCTGGTGATGGGTATTGAGGAGGGCATGTTCTGCATGGAGCACTGGGTGTTATGCACAAACAATGAATCATGGAACACTATATCTAAAACTAATGATGTAATGTATGGGGATTAACATAACAATAAAAAAATTTTAAAAAAAAGTTAAAAAAAAACTAATGATGTACTATATGTTGGCTAATTGAACATAGTAAAAAATTAAAAAAAAATAACAGGAAAAAAAGAGAGATTCTTTCTCCCTCTCCCTCAGCCCCTCCCCCTGCTTGTGCTCCAAATAAATATAAATAAATAAATAAACGAATAAGTAAACAAAATCTTGAAAAAAGAAACTTAAACTTTAGTTTATAGAAGCAGTGTGATGATTATATGTAAGTTTACCTCAATTTTAATTTTACCACAAAGCAATATTTCCTTTTGATTTTTCAGAAACATATAAATGTAATGTTTTGCTATATCTAAATATTAACTTGACTTTTTCTAAGTTGACACTTTTATTAAATTATTTCCCCTGATATTAAAAGGAAATTTATTTCACATAGATTCATTCTGTCATAAGTGATAATTCAACTAAACTCTATCTCAGGAATGTAGTTGATAGAAAGTGATAGTCATATGGTATGTAATTAAAACAGAATGCTGGATAGTGATTTTGTTCCTTACAATTATTAATATGTTCAATTATCACGGAGTGCTACTAACAGCTCTTAAACTAATCAGGTTGGATTTTAGTCAAAATATTGAAGAGGGGAATTGCATTATTTACAAAGTTATAGGGATAATGGGATGCTGGCTCAGGAGAAATGATTTGTAAAGTAATTATACTCCTTACTAGGTGCATGGCCATCAATTTGTTAGTAAATTAGAATTTTGTTTTCATAATCCTGGCCCAAATTACTTATGATCTTACATGCCAGAACTCTATACTTAAGCCCTGTGCTTTAGCCAAGTGAAAACCATTTCAATTCTTTGAAGCAAGTATTTTTCAAATTACTATTCAACTTTACCTCTCTATTAGCTGTTATTTACACATCCCTTTACTATTATTTTAGTGGTTCCTCTATAATAGTGGTTCTCAAAATGTGGTTCCCAGATCAGGAGCATCAACTGCATAGCATACCTAGGAACTTATGAGAAATGCAAATTATCTGCTGCCACTCCTGGAAATGGAGCCCAGAAATCTGTATTTTAAGCCCTCTGAATGAGTCTAATTCATAGTGAAGACTGAGACCACTGCCCCCTACCATACAGTTTGCTGCTTTTCCTCATTTTATCCTATATGCCCTATGTTTCCTCCTTTTTACCTGATTAAAAACAAAACTAACACACACACACACACACACACACACACACAAACACACACAACAAAACCTTTCTCTTATTCCATCTGAAATGTCTTACTTGGTTTCTCCCTTTGAATTGTCTTAGAATTAACATTATAAACAGTATAAGACATATATCCATTAAACCTTGATTTACAGTTATTTGGTAATATCTGTTGTCTCCCCTCCAATGATATAAGCTCCCTGAAGTCAGGCACTCTGTCCTTATTTTCCACTGGTGTATAGCCTGGTAATTGGTGCTCAATCAGGGATTGATTACATGCCAGATCTTTTCTCTAATACATATCCTCCACCACCACAGACTCATTTTTGCTTCTGAAACTTTCCTAATATTGTTCTACCTTTCTGCAATATTTATTCCTACCTCTATGCTGTATAATTCTTATTAAGCTCCTACTCAATCTCTCTCCTCTCAAGAACTCCCTGATCAGACTTTGTATGAATTTCTACTTCTGGCTTTAATGGGCTACCATTTAGGATACCAACCCACCCATCAAGAACAACTGAAAAAAAGCTAGATAGAGTAATTAAAATAAATGACTTTAAGGTATCAGTGGGCTATCAAGGCATCTAGATCTTGGAGGAAGGAAGTACTGTATTGAATGAACCTGACACACTACCCTGTTTTTTCCTGAGTTATTCACTGATTCCTAAGAGTCATGAACTGAGAGGATAAGCTGCTGCAAAGAAGTTAAGATGTTTTATTGAAGCAGTGTTACACTCATCCTTTACATAGTGTCAGAGAAAGAGACCCTATAACTTGTAAATCTTTACTATCTGACTCTTAACAGGAAAAAACAAACGAACAAACAAAACTGAATTCTAGACCACCTCAGTGGGCTTCCTTGTCTTTTAAGTTCCAGCTGGTTGATGCATGTAAGATCTCCTTGAGCTAGGGAGTCCCCCTGCCAAAGCTCTTAATTCTTAAGGCAGTTCTCTGTTCCTTACTCTCTTCTTCATCATAACTCCATACCTTCCTCCATTCCCATACTGAGATAGTGATAGCCCTGCTCTATCTCTTGGGGTTTCCCAAAGCCTTCTAAACATCTTTGAATTTGTCCCTTTATTGAATGCTCCTCAAATTACCCTAAACTGTATGAGCCACATATTTCCCAATGGGACCCTGGTTGATAATGTAGTAAGCACATATTCCTTGCCATACCCTGTGTTAAGAGCTTCTTATTCATTCTGTAACTTAAACCTAATGAAATAGCTCTGTGAGTTAAATATTATTATTATTCTCTTTTTATAAATGAGGCAGCCAACGATCAAGTTTGGAGGCTTCACACAATTAATGTGGCAGACTTGGGACTTGAATTCAGTGCTGTTGATTACAGAGCCTCCAAAGCTGAAGATCCTATTATTCTCAATAATTTTCATCATCTTATGGTTTTCTTGATAATACCTTATTGAATTGATGCTTAGCATAAAAAAGTTTTCTTAATTTCATTTAATCAAACCACAACAGTGGAGCTGAAATGATTCTTACTATTAAAGATAGATATGTTGAAACCAATGAAAATTATTTTTTTGAGGATTCTATGAGATAAAATTCCATATAGCCAAGTTTCGTGTCTCTGAGTCTTATACATAACTGTAATGTCATCCTTTATGAAATATATATTCATTTTGAATGATATTTAGAATTGTATTTGCTATAAAAATCATATATATTTATATGCATATATATACTTATATTTATAAGTTACTATTCTGAGTAATGTGGTAAAATGTGGTACATGTTATGTGAATGAGATAGAGAGGTAGAAGTTTAGGAGAGAAAGCCAAGAGGCTGAAAATAAAATTTCCATATGAATTCGGATTATTTTTTTTCTGGTCCTCAAGTATTATAGGTTAATTGATTCAAACCAAATTTTAAAAGTTGAGATAAAATGCCCTCCCATGCTGCTGCGATTTGACTGGTGAGAAGGAATGTTTCAACCAGGTTGCCAGCTGATGTCTGTGTAAGCCTTGGCTTCCTACAGTTCACTCAGTCCCAAGCCAAGAGCCTGGCCAGGAGAACTGCTAGAGACACACAGATTCTGCATTCCTTGTTTAATTGGCCTTCTGAAAAGATAAACAGAGAGCAAGCCTGAAACAAGTCCTAGCTATTTCCTCCAGCCCTAAGGCAGTGTGCTCTATGGATTGCAATAGAAGCTCCTCTTGGTCTATGGAACACATTTTATATTACCAGTTTCCTGTTGTGGGCACAGATTCTCCTACTTGCCTTCCCACATTCAGACAAGATCTATTTAAGGAAAATTTGTTTTAAAAAAGATACAAATATCTAATCTTATTTGATTTATTCTGAATAAAGAGGATATAATTTCAAAAGTACTGACTTTTTCTTGAGGTAAGAACTCAGGATGTGCGTGTGTGTGTGTGTGTGTGTGTGTGTGTGTGTGTGTGTGTTCGAATCCTTTGTTTTTGGTGATATCCTCCTATCAAATCCTCCTTTCTTGGATTCTGGGTGGAGTTGGGAGATAAGGAGAGCATCTGATTTGAGCAGCCATCTGCAGGACATCATCCTATCCAACAACAGGACAGTCAGCCCTTTATCATGTGTCCATACCAGTAACAAAAGGAGAAGACATTTTTGTTTGTTAAAGTCCTGGAATGCATCAGTTCAATCACCATAGATAAGCTATGATAGCAATGCTCTATCTCCCGCATGTCCCAGAAGCAAATGTCACTTCTGGGTTCTAAGAAAGTCAGTAAGATTCTGCTCTAATCCCTAAAGAGGAATCTTCTTTCCATGACTTATTAAACATACCATTTGTGTGTGTATTTCTACTGGGCTTATATAATTCCAGTGGAATCTGCCAGTTAGTTGGTCAAACATTAAGTCTGCCTGCCAACTGATCAGTCAGGCAAAAATGCAGGTAGTTCAGCATTCCTTGCCTGATGCACAAGGCTCAGTCCCCTTCTGGAGGAAGCATTCTAACTGTAGCTGGACAGAACTGAACACAAGCTATTAAAGAATCTGGGTCACTGGGTCCCAATATGTTTAGAGCAAAATTGGTATTCTATAGGCTAAACTGAAATGTCCCATACTTGAAATCTTTCAATGTTAACGTTTCTCCAATTACCAGAAGCATATTGAAAGTGAATAGATCTCTTTCACTAGCTTAAGTTTTTTTTTCCACACATCTTTTTTTCAAAATACTATCTATTCCTCTTATCTGCTAGCAAATGCCCACTAAAGACAAAACAAATCAATAGCCATATGTTTAATAGAAAAAGCTAGGAATAGCTGATTTCATTTGACAGCATATTTGTGAATACAAATTTATGATGGCTACCTTTTTATATGTATTAATGATATGCAGTTTGGTTCAGAAGATTTCCTTCCAGGCCTATAAAGTTGATTATGGAGAAATTTTCAGAAAGGCAGTAATTTTCAGAAAGGCAGAATTCCACTTTGGGGTGGAATAATCCAGACCTTTTCCTCAGCTATCTCTGGAGCTAGATCTGAAAGGATTAACAGGGTTTTGAGAACTAGAGAGGAGGGGTGACCAGCAGGAATCAAAGATGGAAGGTAAGACAGTGGGTGGCATATATGGAAGTCTGTTCAGGCTAAAATGTTTGGATGGAAGGCTTATTGGAAGTGTTTGGTAGATAAGAATGAAACGTTTGCTTAATTGTTATGTAAGGTATATTTACTTGATTTGTAATCTTGTTCCTGTTTGGAGTGTAGTAGTCTACCTTCTAACATTCTGAGGCCAAAACTCAAATGTTTTCATTAATACAAAAGCCAGATGTCCTCCAGTGTCATGGCCCCACCAGTACTCTGGAACCACACTTGCTGGTTTCTCAGCCTGGGATGAACTTTCCAGCCAATATTGCAAATATACTTGGCCAACTGTGCTCTCACAGTGAGAGAAGTCCAGAGAAGTTTGAAGATGGCACCTCTGTCCTTCAGCATCTCATGAACTCCCAGAAATTCTTCAATTATCACAGTTTGCCCTGTATGAACATCAGTGGAAATAAGTAACCAATTTTAATTTCTCCTTTGAGGATGTTGCTGCAACCTACATCTGCTTGCCTGCTAATTTCTGCCAGGCTGACATTAATGGATTTGAGTTTCCTTCCAACCTGTCATGATATGAGAAGTTTTAAAATTCTGAATTTTTAACAGCAAGGGATGTATTGGGAAGAAAGTTGGAGGAATGGACATGTACACTGATGCACTGTTTTGTGGCATGTATATAATCTAAATTTACTGTTGTTTTTTATTGTAACAGTGAATCAGATCATCAGTGTTTTTTTTCTTTTGCATATATTTAAGATATAGATTATTTATATAAGGTATATTAAAATATACGTTTTTCTTTTCACCACCACACAATTAGTATAGTTCTTCTTATACATTATTGTCTCTATCATAGTACTCTATATTGCCATTTAAAAACAAAATGACTCAAACAATACTGCTTTCCCTCTTATAAGGATGAGATTAACTCTATCGTGATATAGCCAACAGTGGTCCCTAATATATTAAAATCCTATTTTAGTTATGAATACTTCCAGCCTTTCTTAATATCCTGTTGTCATGTATTTTTATTCTCTGCCCACATATTTGTTTTCTATTTATCAATCCATAAATAAGAAGGGTTGCCCTTTGCTGTACTCTCATCAACTTGTGAAAGTGGACTTTTCCACTCAGATTATCAGTGTTTTATCTTCAATAAGAATGGAGATATCTTCTGATAAAATGTGGACCAAACTAAGGTCTCTTTTCTTTTTATGAAAATGTAACCTATGCATATGTCCCCTTTCTCTTTTTAAAGTGTGAAAATCTAGAAGGCTGAGTGAAGTTTCTCTTTTCTTTGTTCTAAAAGCCCTGTTCTAATCTCTGCCATAGCTATTACATTGCACTGACATACCTATTTACTTGTATGCCCATCCCACTGGGGGAAAAAAACCTCATTTATTGATATTTGTGCTGCCCTTGGAGTAAAATTAAATGTCTCAATAGAATTGTAGAGCCTTCCCCGTCAGAGCCCTGTCCCTCCACAGCCTCCTCTTAGCACTTTCTCATTTGTTTGATACATTGAGTCACACTAGCCTTATTCAAGGTCCTTCAACTTTTTAGATATTCCATTTTTGTCTCTTGAAATTCTGTCCTATTTACCAAAATTCTGTACCCTGCGGATCTGCTTGATGAATGTAGAATACAAGTACAATTATGACAATGATGATATATTTTGGGTTCTGATTTTACACAAGTGACTCTGCTAGGTATTTCACTAGGTTTCCTTATTTGTTCCTCATATCAGCCTTATGATATAGATATTAATATTCTCATCCTGAATTTACAGATGAGGAAACTGAAGTATAAAGAAAATAAGTCAGGTGCTGGAGGACATGCGGTTAAAGTTGTGTGTCAAACTTAAGAAGTCTACTTCTAGAGACTTTGTTCTTAACCATTCTTCTGAACTGCCTCTTAAATTTTATGGGACTTTCTGGACTCCAGATAATGTCCTGGAATACTTATGATCCTAATCTACTCACAAGGGTCTTCTGTGAAGTAGAGGTAAATGGTACATTTCCTGCATACGTGTGGAGGGTGAATCCGAACCAATTCATTGTTTTCTATAAAGGAGGTCTTGGTCTGTGTGTCAGGGACTGTCTGTAGACTATGTTTTTGCCTCTCTTTACACTCCCAACTGCAAAACTGCTCAGTTAGCCTTGCTGATATCAATTGCTTCACCTTTAATTTGATCTAAAATTGTATGTCTTTGAGTAGTCTCTCTTTTGATTGGACACTTTTCCCATTTTGATTACCCCCCCAACACCTTATTCCAAAGATGCAGGCTAAATAATCTCCCATCCCCACAGTACACATATACTCAATTCTGACTTCTGAAATCCTCATCTGAGTCTGAGTTTCCGGGTCCTTGCCTGCTCAGGTGGCAAATGCAGGTATTATTAATGGTTGCATGTATTTGTTGCTTTCAATGGGGTTGTCCTACTAAGGACAATTTGAGCTCAAATATGATTGAATTTAAATTGTCAGATTTCTTCAATGGTTTCCTCCATCCCCCATTAGGATACTTAGCACTATGACATTTGTCTTAATACTCCATGAAAAAGGAGAAAGGATTGAATTGTGATTAAAAGCGTATGCTTTGTAGTAGAACAGATCTGGTTTCAAAGACAAGCTTCGACACGTGGTAACTGTTTATCCTAAGTTTTATTATCTAAAAAAGTAGAAATAATACTAGTACCAACCACAGAGAATTGTCATGAAGTTAAGTGAGATAATGCACATAAAGTATTTATAGTAGTGCCTGAAACCTATTAAAATGAGTAATAGGCATTCATTTGGGATTCTATTTTTAAAGGGTAAGGCCATTAAAAATTTTGGTCCATAAAGGCTAATACTATGTCTTTACTTTTGCTACTTTAAAGTACTGTTATTGCCTACAAACAAGAGCTATGTGAGCTAGTGGTCAGTTTGTAATCAGAATTAACTAGATGGAGAGGGTTTGTATTTTTAAAAAGTGCTTGGGACTCCTAAGTTATGGTCATTGTGTATTATATTTTAGTAATAAAATGTGAGAGCATCCAGCTGCTTCTATTGGTGGTTTCACCTTGAGGGAATAGCCTCAGCTTCATAGTTTCAGAAAATTAATTTCATTAGCTTACTCTGGGGTGTAGGCATTCATTAGTTTATATTGGGGAAATAACACATGCCATCCAAACTAATCTGGCATAGTGGTAAACCAAAGCTCTTTTTCTAAAATGCAAATATAATCATGCCTTTTCCTTCCTTGCTACCCATCAAGGATACCCATTGGTCTCAGGAAGAGATAGAAACTTCTTAATATAAGCTTGCAAGGCTCTCCCGTGCTGTCTTCCATGAACCTTGCCACCCTCATCTCTTTTCACTTTCCCTTGGTAAATGATACTCCAAACATATAAAATTTTGATACTTGGTACAATTTATCATAGTTTCAGTAGACTGTGGGTCTTTCCAGATGTTCTTTTATCCTAGAATACTCTTCACACTGCTTCTGTTCTCTAGAATCATTTCTACTAATCCCTTAGTGCCATGTGAAGTACAAATTCTTCTGGAAACCCCTTAGTTTTGGTTAGGTTCCCTGACACCTTGCATCAATCATTCAGCTGTCATTGACTGGCCACTTTCTTGTTTCTTTCAACTGACTAAATTTAGTGAAGTGAGGAACTGTCTATTATGTTCACCATTATATTTCCACAACTCAAAATATACATGAAAAATACTTGCCACTGAATAATTCAGAATGAAGAAACTTGTGCAGTGGAAGAAATATGTGTCAATCAGACTCTGATTCTGGGAGTGGTACCCTAATTGTGCCCTTCTCAGCTCCTTCACTCCCAACCTGGGTGGTCTTATTTAGCAAGGCTTAATTTCCTTGCAGATAATTAGTTGTTTGCAAAATGGAATTTAATATAGTATCCACAACATTTTATATGCCTTATTATTTGCCCCTCTATATTTATTTCAAAATCTGGGATCATCTAATTTAGAATCACCATCTTTTTCTTTATGATACGTTGCAAGAGTCTGTAAATATTTTCTCATCTGAGTGTGAAGTCCATTCCTTCGACACAAGCTTTGATTTATCTTTTCATTTCGAGTCATACCTCAGTGAATAGGCATGATTCAATCTCATCAAAAATAGTCCTGAATCCATAGGCTATATTTTGATCTGTTGAACCACCTGCAGTTCCTCCATAACAATCAATTTCTAGCTATTTTTTGTTATTGTTGTTGTTATTGCTGGTAATTGATGATTTTATGACTTCTTTACTTGGCATGATTCATTTGGATACCTAGTAAATGACCTAGCCTTTGGTTCTCAGTCCAGCCTTTGCTTCTTCTTTAGGTTCGGGCTTGGAATTAAGTCACTGCTTCTGTCCTTATATGCTCCTTGGTCTTGTCTCATTGCCACTTACCCAGTCATTTTGGTACATTCATATCTGTCTCCTGCTAGTGAAACTCTAAGAGAATGGCCTTCTCAGATAAAAAGAAACTTTGCAGTAGTAGGATGGAAGATGAGCTCAGCTATTCTGTTAGAATTTCTAAACAAGATTTTATTTCATGTATCTTTTAGGTAGGCTGATTCTCAATGGGAATTATTATCTCAATAATAAGGAGATTAAGAGCATAAGCCTTGAAGTTAGGCAGCCTTACAGTATTATCCTTGTGACTTTAGAAAAATCACTCCTACTTCCAAGGCTCAGTTTCTCCATATATAATAAAAGATGATAATAGTGCCTATCATATAAGGTTCCCATGCTTATAGAGGGTGATAAGAAGATGCTTACTGACCTCTTATTCCAATACAGATTAAATAAACAGTATGGATATTTCTATTTTTTAATTATCAATTGTCAGCCATCTTCAGTGGTAAGCCATCTTCAATGGTAAGCCATCTTCAAACATTACAGTGGTTGACACAGTCTCTAATTTGGGTTCATAGTCTGGCAGTAGGTCATGAAATCTAATATGGGTGATGAAAGTATCAGTAATATTGGAGCTGATACAGAGGTCATAATGAGCTTGTTTACAGGCAAAGAAAGGAGGCTTCTACAATGACACCTAGAGTCCCAGGGAGAATCCTGGAATTCAACAATGATGACCTTTCTCATAGTTGGGTCCAAAGCCTGCCCCATGGAATACCTTGTTTTTATGAGATGACATTGAGAAAAATATAACCCTTTGGCATTTTCATTATGAAATCAAAGGACCAGATGTCATCCTAAGGGATTTGTGCTTATTTGTGTGTGTATGTCCCTGAATACAGGACATGTACTATTGATTTTGAGCTGGCAGCTACACAAAAGCTTCTGAAGCCTGACCTTGGATTATCTGAGTTGCACATAAGAAAGCTCCTTGGACGTTTAATCAGAACATGACTCCATCCAGGCACAGAGAGGAGGGGGATGAGGAGTATGTGAGGACAGCTTCAAAGCTCTGTAAATAATCGTTTTTTATACATTTCCTTTTTAATGAGGTAGCTAAGAAGAGAGACTTCTAATTAGAGAGCTGGAACTGTGGAATGGCACAGGATCTTAGTTGATCCACCCCTCACTTTAGACAGGAGAAAAGTCAGGTCCAAGAAGATAGATCAGGTCATGTCATAGAGACAAGCCAGATCTGCAATTCTGCTCTTCAGACTTTAGGTTTGGTAGTTATCAATTTAAAATCTTGCATTACGTCTGTCAAGTCTTTGAAGTACAGTACCACTGGAATATATTAATGTGAGACCATCAATCAGTAACTTTTATAGGACAGTGGTTAAGAGCATAGTCATTGGCATCAAGCAAACCTGGGTCTTTGTCTTGGTTCTACCATTTGCTAGCCATGTGGCCTTGGACAAATTACTTAATCACACTCAATTTAAATTTCTTCATCTCTAAAGAGGATAATCATAGTTTGCATCTCTTTTTATATTTGTGAGAGTTACAATATTTAATAATTTAGTACAATGTCTAGCACAAGCTAAATACTAATAAATAGTACTTAAAATTATTTGCTTCAATCAGTAATCATTGTTACAAATATAAAAAACTATCCAAATTTGTTTAAGCAAAAAATAAATTTATTAAAAGATATTGTGTAGCTCACTAGATTCCTAGAAGGATGAAAAAACTAGATTTTGAAGCTTTGTGGTAGGAATAATGTCCAAAATCATGTTCCAGAACTGATGCAATGGTGACACTATAGCTGGGGAGTGACCTAGAAATTTGCATATCTAATTCCATGGATGCTGGACTCTGCAGACTACTTCTAGAGTCTCTAAAGCATAAGGCCTGATTTTTCACATTACTAGCTTTATAAAATTATTTTTTAGGGCACCTGGGTGGCTCAGTTGGTTAAGCAACTGCCTTCGGCTCAGGTCATGATTCTGGAGTCCCGGGATCGAGTCCCACATCGGGCTCCCTGCTCAGCGGGGGGTCTGCTTCTCCCTCTGACCCTTCCCCTCTCATGCTCTCTGTCTCCCATTCTCTCTCTCAGATAAATAAATAAAATCTTTAAAAAAAAAATTATTTTTTATTGTTGTAAAATACATATAACATATACCATTTTTTCAAGTTTTTATTTAAATTCTAGCTAGTTAACATATCATGTAATATTGATTTCATCACTTACATACAACACCCAGTGCTCATCACAAGTGCCCTCCTTAATAGCCACCATAAATTTACCATTTTTAAGTATACGGTTATGTGGTATTAAGCACATTCATATTATTTTGGGTCACTAGAATTTTATTCAAAATAATTTGATGTGGATGTATGTTTTTGGTGGAAACTTCTATATCTGGCTTCTATAAATGACTTGGGGTACTAAATTCCATATATGTAGGGAGAATATTCAAAGACTTGGTGCACCTAAATTTAAGAAAATTATCTATTATAATCTACCTTTTTTTGCCCAATATTAAATTATGCACTTAGACGATATTTAAATTTCAAAATTTCCTTCCAACCCATGCTTCAGCCTGACATAATGCAATTATTCTATAAACAAAATAAAATACTCATTTCTTCTCCTTTAAAAAGTAGGAGAGTGTAATACTTATAGCAGGTGTCTCATTAGGGTGTAGTCCAATTCTTGTAGCTAATCCAGCTTACAGTACAAGCACCTCTGCTACGACGCCTATGATTTGATGGATCCAATGGTGTTCAAGGTATCTTTGGAAAATCAAGCTGCTGTATGAAGTCCAACCCAATATTTTATCAGTACTGTGGTTTAGAATGAGGATTCTGGAACCAGAACTGCCTAGGAAAAAATTCACTTCCATCATATTCTTGCTTTGTGGTTCTGGACAACATACTAATCTCTCTTTGACTCCTCATTTTTTTTTTTTTTTTCATTTGTAAGTACCTATCCCCTATTTTCTAAGAAAGACTAGATGAATATAGGTAAAGTGCTTGGAAAATGGCTTGGCATAAAATAAGCCCTAACATAAACCTATTTGTTGATCTATTACTGCTTCCTTTCTGCCTTTAGTTACATATTGAGCCCCTTGATATTCTCTAAGTTATGCAAGTTATGCAGTAAGTTGTAATGTTAACCACCAATAACACATTTGACAAAACAGGGCAAAGGAAGAGGAAAACAGAAGAAATTTATTTAAATTAAATAAACAGTAGGAGAGAAAACGTGGGTAGATATGGTGGACCTTATTTCTCTTCCAGTCATAGGCTCATAGCTGATGTTTATTCTCCCTGCATCTGCTACCAAACCCATGTTTCCTTTAAATCAGCTGCTGGGGTATCATAGTCACATGGTATCCCAAGACCAGGTGTTCAGCCTCTATCAGGGCATGAAAGCAAAATAAAAGCGATTTTGAACATGAAGAAGGAATGCCTTTGCTTTAAAAGGTCAGGTGTCTCCACCATGATTTCTCTGGAATCTTAATAAAGAGAACATACTGATTTGTCCATTTACTTTACTGGGCACACTCAGAGAAGTAAGGGCCTCATTTGTGTATCCCCAGCACCAATAGGCTTACACAAATATTTATTGAATATTCAATAAATATATTTTTGAAGGGAAATCCTTAACAAATTAAAATGTAAATATATGAGGGTAGAATTTTCCTCTGTTTTATTTACTGCTATGTCTACCATGCCCGTACCTGGCAGATCCTCAACAAGTATTTATCAAAAGAATAAATGAACCATATGCAGTAAACGAAACTTATGCATAATTATAAAAAAATGGATAACATACCAGTTCTGGAGAGATGATATGAATAAAAGTAAGTATAGGTGGTTGGGATATTTCTTCTTGTAAATCATAAATACTACGTATTTTCAGGAAATAGGGTTTGGTTATAGTTATGCTATGGTTAAAAATCTCCCCTAAATTTTAGTCCTAAATGTTGAATAATATTTTCAAAAGATGAATGGCTAGAAAGATGGATATAGGATAGAATTCTGTAAGTGACCTTGATAGCTTCTTTGACAATGAGTACTCAAATTATATTCCATTATTTAATATTGTGTGCAAATTGGGAGGAAGGAGGCCCTGATGTGATTTATGATCCATCTCTAAGGGAGTTAGCAGAAGGCTCAATTGTTTTATGAATGACTTTTGCTGGTTTAGTCAGCTCTCACTTTTTTTTCAAATCTTAGATATTCCCCTTTGCATGAGTAAGTGAAAAAAGGGCATCATTTATAATCTAATGGAAAAGAAGTTCTGTCATTTTTCAAGAAAATTTCAGTTTAAATTTTTGTAGAGAGGATAACCAATAAGTTTGAAAATCCTCTTTAGAAGCATTGAGAATAGTTTTGAATTACCTAGAATTTCACATAAGCATTTATATAATTTTCAAAAGAGGCCATCTGGATTAAGGGGGTGTAACAGAGGAAATTTATTTAAATTTTACCTAGGATGAATTATTCTTTTTTACATATCATCTCTACTTGCAAAAATGTTAGCAGTGACTTAGGATCCTATATCCTGAGTTTTTTCGGACTACCCAATCCCAAAGCCAGGTTAAAAAGTGGGATCCTATTAATACCACTCATTCAGGTTTAGTTGTTCTTGTTAATAGTATTGTCAAATAACTCACCTTCTGTAATGTCTTCTCTTAGTAGAGAAGACTGTTTTTCATGTATGTTTGCAAATATGAATTATCTTAAAACATGCGCTCCCTCATTGCCCCACAGGCATGAGGCCTCTGCAAAAACTTCTGATCTTTGAATCATCTCTTCTTGTGGATTCATTATACCCTTGTCCTCCTATCCTAAAACCATGTTTACTTAAGCTATTATATGTGTGAGCTTGACGGCTTACCTGCACTCAAAACATATTTTCATCATATAGCCTTTCTCTCTCTCTCCACCTTGGGTAGTTAGGATATGTTTCTTTGTGTACTCTCCTCAGGGTCTCAAAAAATATGAAATAGTGAAAAAGTAGTTGTGCCAACCCTCTTCCCCCAATAAAAGCCCTGAGAAGATAGCAAAATAAAGAGAATGGGAGGGGACACAACTTGAATTTAACCATTACTATACTTCCAAGAAGGGATTCCAGCATCCTGTAACCCTGAGAGTCTCATCCAGGGAGGAAGCTAAGATGATAGAAATCTGAAGGCTTAACAGGAATCTCACACTTTTCACCAAAGCATATCAGTATCCAACATGGCACCTAAGAGATGCTATTTATCTCCTTCCTTTTCTCTTCTTGCCTTTTGAGGAGGTCTCCACAACCACAATACTATCCTCAAGAAATCATCTTCCACTTCTACCAGTCTATTACCAAGGATAATCAAAATGTTAATTCAGATGTTATTGGAGTCTTTCAAAGCACATCCAATGGTATATTAATTCATGTGTAAACAGAACTTAAAAAAAAAAGATTTTATTTACTTATTTGACAGAGAGAGCATGAGCACACAAGCAGGGGGAGTGGCAGGCAGAGGGAGAGGGAGAAGCAAGCTCTCCACTGAGCAGGGAGCTGGAAGCAGGGCTTGATCCCAAGACCCTGGGATCATGACCTGAGCTGAAGGCAGACACTTAACCCACTGAGCCACCCATGCATCCCATTAAACTTTTAACACCTCTCCCAATTCTGTTGTGATCTCACTCACACAGACGGAAGTGGTTCTCAAGTGTTCTGTACTTTATTCATGATGTCAGCCTCCATTTTTCAGACTTTCTACTCAAACTGAAGCTAAATTGTGGATTGTGATGCTCTGGTTTCTCTTCTTAC
This sequence comes from Phoca vitulina, assembly GCF_004348235.1. Taxonomy (NCBI): domain Eukaryota; kingdom Metazoa; phylum Chordata; class Mammalia; order Carnivora; family Phocidae; genus Phoca; species Phoca vitulina. The sequence goes on along the minus strand of NW_022589719.1, from coordinate 9,409,665 downwards.
TGTTTTCTCCAGTTCATCCTCCTTTTTTGGTAAATTAACCAAGATTTACTGGCTTCTTTTTGTTTTCTCTCTTTTTTTTTTTTCATTGTCCATTATTACCAGATTCTGTAAAACAAAGGATGTTCAGGCTCAGGGGTTGATCAAGCAGTCAAGATTAATCATATAACTTATTTCATGTTATCCCTGTCACCGGCCCATCTTCCTTCCTCCATTCAGCTTTTACTCTTCCTTTCTTTCAAAACAAAACTTTCTCTTATTTATGAAATGAGAAGATAAAATTATCTTAAATATATTAGTATTAATTGGGCCTGGGAAACATACAAGGATGGATAATTTATTGAAATTGTGAAGTTCTCTGGATTCTTTTTCTTGGGGGAGCTAAACCTTCTCTGCTTCAGATTTCTTCATCACTGCTGTCCTAGGTTAGGTAATGTTACAAACCACTGTCATCCTGGATTCATGTCAATTAATCATGAACACAGGAAATAAGCAGCATTCCTTTGTTTCCCTGTAATGCTTTTTCCATCTAGTTGATGAGATGTATCTATAAACCCTAGATGTTTCTCTGGTATGGAGTCAAGTTAATTCAAATGAAGTTTTTATTGCTAAATGCTCACTAAAGCTGAGATGCTTAAGTGTTTATGGACAGGTTCTGAAGGTCATACAATTCTAATAGAGAATAAACAGAAGAGGAGAGACCATTGAAAAGGAGGTGACGATCCCAGTGACAGTCTGACAACATTTATCTCTCTTGACCATGTGTTTGTTCCACTCCTGCCATGTTCTCCCATGTGTGATAGCATTTAGAAGGAACTGAAAATAGGGAGACTATGAGAAATGTTGTCATGGGCGCCGTATTTCCTATATTTTTTTAATTAAAATGAAGTTGATACACAATGTATTATTTCAGGTGTATAATATAGTGATTCAACATCTCTGTATGGTATGCTATGCTCAAGTACAGCTACTACCATTATTCACCATTCAATGTTAATACAATACCATTGACTATATTCCCTATGCTGCACCCTTTATCTCCATGACTTATTCATTCTGTAACTGGAAGTCTGTATCTCCTACTCTCCACCCATTTTGCCCATCCCCCCACCCCCTTGTATTTAATTTTAATTCACTTTTATTGAAATGTAGTTTAAATATAATGAAATGCATGTACTGTATATACCTATGAGTTTGACAAATTTAAATGGACATGTAATGACAGGGGCACCTGGCCGGCTCAGTCAGTAGAGAGTGTAACTCATGATCTTGGGGTTGTGAGTTCAAGCCCCATGTTGGGTGTAGAGATTGCTTAAAAATAAAAGCTTTAAAAAAAGATATGGTACATTATCCCCCCAAATTAATTTTTGCCCCATCCCAGTCCATCCTCTGTCTTAGCTCTAAGTAACCATTGGCTAGCTTTCTGTCATTATAGATAAGGTTTATCTTTGTAATTTTGTATCTAAGTGAAATCATATAGCATATATTCTTTTATATTTGGCTTCTTTTACTTAGTATAGTGTTTTTGAGATCCATGTTGTGTCTATCAGTAGTTTGTTCTTTTTTTGGGCGGGGGGTGAGGGATAGAAGGAGAGGGAGAGAGAGATTCCTAAGCAGGCTCCATGCCCAGTACAGAGCCCAACTCAGGGCTAGATCTTACAACCCTGAGATCATGACCTAAGCTGAAATCAAGAGTCAGATGCTTAACCAACTGAGCCACATAGGTTCCCCAGTTTGTTCTTTTTTATTGCTGAATAATATTCATTATATGGATATAGCACTGTTTATTCATCAGTTGATGGACATTTGGCTTGTTTCCAGTTTGGGACTATTATCAATAAAACTGAATATTCACATACAAGTTTTTGTATGAATATATGTTTTAATTTCTCTTTTGTACATTCCTGGGAGTGAAATTTCTGGGATATATAGCAATTGTACATTTAATTTTATAAGAAACTGCAAACTTGTCACAAATGGCACAATCTCATTCTTTTTTATGGCTGAGTAATATTCCATCCCGTGTGTGTGTGTGTGTGTGTGTGTGTGTGTGTGTGTGTGTGTTTCACATCTTCCTTATCCATTCATCTATCTATGGGCACTTGGGCTGCTTCTATATCTTGGCTATTGTAAATAATGCGGTAAACATAGTGGTGCATGTATCTTTTCAAATTAGTGTTTTCCTTTTCTTCGGGTAAATACTCAGTGCAATTACTGTATCATATAGTATTTTTATTTTTAATTTTTAATCTCAGATCTTCATGATATTTTTGTCTGCAAACATAGCTATCCTCTGCTTGGCAATAGATCCTGCCACCTCATCCTCTGCTTGGTAATAGATCCTGCCATCTTGATCAAAGGTTAGCATATGACCAGAAATAAACCAAGCAGATAATTTTTCTTCTAATATTCTTATGTGGAGAAATATGAAGACTGGCAGTGGTTGTAGCAGAGTCATGTGATGGAGGATCCCCAGGTGGACTCGTGTCCTGCTGATGAGATTCTGGACTGCACTGGAGCCTGTCCTCTAAAGGCCTGGATTCCATATTCCTTCTTGGATTCTGTGAACTGTAAAATTAATTTTATATTTCAGTTTAAATTTAGTTAGAAATGGTTTCTGTATTTTATATTCAGAAATCTTAACTGGAGCTAGCCCTTGCCATATGCTTCCATAGTGCCCTTTGCTCTTGTCTTAGAACATGTCACACTTGTAATTAATTGCTCAACATTTGTTTCTCTTACCAAAGAGTAAATTCTATAAAAACAAGGAATATTGTCGACTCTGTTCCTCTTTTTCCCAGTGCTTATTAGCATAGTACCAGACACCTAGAAATAGTTAATGCATGGATAAATAAGGAGTTTATATAAAGTAGTTCTCACAGTGCTTAATAAATGTAAATGCCTTTCCTCTCTCTTTTTCTGCTTTCCCTCTTTTCTTTTTTCACCAGAAGCACATTTCTTTGAAAATACAAATACTGCAATACCCACATGTTCTGGTGCTTCAAATTGTGCACACATATCTCTCTTCTTCCTACCTCTCTAATCATTGATTCAAGAAAACAATTTAACTTCAAGTTTCTCTTGCAATGAAAACAGATTCAGAATATGTTTTGAGAGTCAAAGCAAAGGGTTGGTGTCTTTCCTTTGGGAATATGATGGAAATGCCCCTCATCCAGTTAGTACAAGGAGGTTTTTAAAGAATAGAGATGGTTTCTGCTGAAGTCTTGCCCTTTGCTCCATCTTTTCTGTGGTCACTGCTGTATTAGGGATAAGACTAACTCAAGTCCTACTGTCAAGGAGGTCTTATAAGAAAGTTAATATAATGGGTGCACACAGGGATTGAACCTGTGACCCAGTCCTTATTAGTAACTCTACCCAGCAGAACTGACTCTAAAGAGGTTGCTGAATTTCTCTCAGATAACCCCTGCTGTGTTAGCTCCAAGGTCATGTGTCTGACCCAATAAAGATAGTTAACTTGAAAAAGTCTTTATGCCATTTTTAGAATATCTGGAGCAGAATGACCTCAGCATTGGACAGTTTATAAAGGGCATTTGGTTTGTGAGAAGAGGAACACATTGCTATTCTGGAGACCTACAAGACAATGTCATGTTTTTGTGTTATTTTGTTTTTTTGATTCTTGATCCTGGGGGTGGTTTTGCAGGATAGTTATCAGACTATAGGAACAGCCTCCTAGCTTAGTATGTAGCCAAAATTAAACAGAGGGTTCTACAAATATACAGAGAATTTAGGACTATCCACACAGGAGAAGCTAGCTATTTTAAGAAAAAAGAAGGTATTTCTAGCTATGTTCCTGCTACATATCAGACACTCAGTTACACATTTTTAGTTACAGTATTGTTATTCCTTTACAGATATTATTTTCCCTATTTTATACATGAGTAAGCTGAGGCTTAGATTTAAATAATGTGTTCAGGACTACCTAGTAAAGTAAGCAAATTGGTCACCTACTTCTATCTTAAAAACTCTTCCCATTCTTTCAACAGTACTGCTCTGTCCATCTGTTATCCGTAGCCTCTGTGAGTAATTGTGGTATATGAAGTGATTGAGATTCTGCTTCAAACTTAGTCTTAGCTACCACAGATACACAACATATTTGCCCATCACATTAGCCAGTTCTGAAAGGATCAATAATAGTTACTCAAAATTCCATTTCACTTCATTCAACTTCCTTCCAGTATCATGGTGTTTAATATTTTCAGGTTTCCATCTTTCTTCCATAGTTCTGGATATGTTTTTTTCAGTAGGTCTGTGTGAAGCTGATAAACTGGCATTTTTAACAAGACCTCTCCCCACCCCTGCTCCAGACCCAAACATCCTGAGCTACAAGATTCCAGGACACAGAGAAAGACTGCCAAGGGGTTATGCTGTTTTTCTCACTGCATTTAATTTGAAAGTTGGTCTGAAAGGAAGTGATGTTTTGAAGACATAAGGATTTTGTTTAAATCTTGTCTCTCTTATTGTTTATCTGCATAAACTTGAACAACTTACTTGATTTCTTAGTGTCAACTTCTTCATCTATAAAATATACTAATAGCACCTCCTTCATAGGGTTGTTATGAGGTTAAAATGAGATACAGTGCTTGACACAGAGCAAATATTCAATAAAAATTTCCCTAAAATTTATTATAAAGATTGTACTTCCTACATGATACAGGATAATTCCATAGTAGACTCAGTAAGAAAATTCAGAGTAAAAATTAGAAAAAGTTTGGGAAAATGAATGAATGAGTTATTCTTGGAAATTAGAACTTCAGCCATTCCAACAAAATTTGCTATGTGTCTCCTCTTCTCTGTTCTAGGCACTGTGCTAGATACTCATATATTTTGCAGACATAGCTAAACCTGTGGCTGATACACAGGTGGGCAAAACGCTCCACTTATTTTTTTTGTTGGAGACAAACATTGGATTGAGAAATTCACGACTCTGACTTAATATGGACAGATTTGGGGATATTTGTTTTAAGTTTCAAGCCTTTAAAATATGAATGGATTACTACTAAATGAAAAGATCTCTCATTCTCCCCAAGCATAAAAATAACATAACCAATATAAGATTTGCTTAAATTTGCAATTGCAGGAAAGTATAGAACTTTACCCTGAATATTCTCCCGCCTCGCTTCTTTTGCATGACTTCAACTCTGTGACTTAAATGAAACCAATTTATTTTGTGAGGATTTTAATAACATATTAATTATAATCAGATTGAAATCTAATGACTAGCTCCTTCAGACTGACAGTCACTGGACTATTTATATATACTCTCCGCCCTTTCCGTCTGACCTACTTTGACAGTTCAATTAAACCAATTGACTTTTGAAGTTTGTTTATGAAGTGGCTGGGGAATGCTGACTATTTGGGGTGTTTCGCATTTGTACAACACACCATTTAACAAGTTCCCTCAGTGAATTTCTCGAGTCCAGGAAAATACTGTTCTTTAACCTGTTAGGCAAATCACAGTTTGAGTCACATATGGAGAAATGGGGTGTGTTAGTCCATGTGTGTACTCAGAACTTATGTATATCATGCACACATGTAATTTCCCCATTAAAAAAACAAAAGAGCTCTGTTGTGTGTAACTCAATTATTGTCAATCTATAGTTTTCAATTTCATGTAACTTGAATGAGATTTGTTCATGTCCTTAATTAAATACTTTTTCATTCACTGTCCATTCATTCATTTACTCAACAATTATTTATTGAGCATCGACTCTGCTTTAGGTGGTGCTGTACTAGACTCTGGAAATAAGCAACAACAACAAAAACAGTGTTACTCTCTAAAGCGGCTAGACCGACCTTAAGTAAATAATCCTATGAATGATTTACTAAGTACAATAGCCATAAGTACCACAAATGAAAAACAAAGGTTACTTTTTTTATTATTGTATTTTATTTTTTAACTATTACATCTTTCTATTGTTAACATTTCCACATCCCCCAGAATACATATATCCTGGGATTCTGTGTTTGAGCTACTCTTTTATACCTAGTTGGTGTAAAAAAAGAAAAAAAAATGAAAAATATATTTTCAAACTTTTTTGAAATTTCTATTTCTAAGTGCATGATATTGTGTATATGCAATGCTATTGTTCGGGAATATATAAATTATATATCTTTTCACTGCTGGCTGAGAAATACCCTAATTTTCCCCCCATCACCACCAACCCTTCACTGCCTTTGATACCTTTGACATTGTCTTGTGCTGACCACTATCTTATTTATTTAAGCCTTAATTCCCTATGGAAACCCTAGGCTCCTTGCAGGCAGGTCTGTACCCGGTTACAGTGCTGCTAGACAGACCTTAGCTCCAATATGTGCTTAAACAATATGTGTTGATTTGCTGATGCATTTCTCCCTGTTTATAGGTTATAAATGGATGAACATTGATTAGTGGTCAGGATCATTGTAGCCTCATAAGTGTACCTATTGTTGATTATTTTTCAAGGTTACAAATCTTGTTGTAAGTCGTAAAAGGTAGTAGAATCCAGCTTTCTTGGCTCTATGAATTTGTAGGTAAATTACCAGAGTTGAATTTAGTTGAATTAACATACTAACCTCACACTGCTCCATGTTGATATAGAAGCATATTGGTTTTAGACCAATCCACTGCCAAGGGAAATGAAGAAAGGAGTGACAGAATTCAGTTAATATAAAAACTTGGTAGTGGAGGGACACCTGGTTGGCTCATTTGGTTAAGCGTCTGCCTTTGGCTCAGGTCATGATCCCAGGGTCCTGAGATCAAGTCCCACATCCAGCTCCTTGCTCAGCGGGGAGCCTGCTTCTCCCTCTGCCTGCCGCTCCCCCTGCTTGTGCTCACGCACTCTCTCTCTCTCTGATAAATAAATAAAATCTTTAAAACAAAACAAAACAAAACAAAAAACTCGGTAGTGGAAATGTGGATGGGATCCGATTCCTTACTTCCCAGTATAAAAGATAAAAACCTCAAACCCACCTGAGAAAAGAAGCTATTATT